>NC_143015.1:63145942-63380942 GCF_055824585.1 Amblyomma mixtum
GGATATCTCGAAGCGAAAAGCTGCGGCAAGGCGGAGGAGGAGCCGCGCGTGTAGTGAATATAGTGCTGTAGGTTGCTTTAGAGTACTGTGGCGTGCATTGCTGTCGGGTGTACACCAGGATATGATAGACAGGCGTTTGCTTTCCTTAAAAGCAATTTTCATTTCATTTCATTTTTCTTAAGGCCCTTACGGTGCGGTTGGGTATCCGCCGGGATATGAGAGAGGCAGTAGTGGTTTCTAATCCTTAAAACCAATATTCTTTTCATTTTCCTTCCCTTACTGCGCGGTTCGGGTGTCCACCGTGACATCACGCAGTTCGCGCATTTGCACCTGTGGCTTTTTCTGACGACGGGACCCACGCTAGCCTCGGTGTTGACTAGCCTAGTGAAGCTTTTCGCTTCAAAAGAGACATTTATTGCTACAACAATAACGCCAGCTAGTAACAATTCCTGAGCCAATGCATAACTCACTAGCAATGCATAACTCACTAGCGTGCATGACCTTGAGGGAGTAGAAATTAAAGTATTACCGCGACGGTGTTTCCAACCCATGGCCGTGCGAACACATCAGCTTCGCTAGCCATTGCACTACAGCACATTTCAATCTTCAACAACTTATATCTGTGGTGCTAACAGATCAGATCAGCTTAAACTAGATCAGAGATTAACCTGTGTCTAATACTCTCTCCAGACGTGCCGACGACAACGCAAAGCCATGAGCCAGTCAGGCTAAATGCTTTCGCACGTCTACTGGGTTTAACACAGTTAACGCAACGTAACGCTAACGTAGTTAAACGCAGTAGATCACTAAACCACTTTTAAATCATTGATTAAAGTTACGTGAAACGCACTATATATATGGTGCGCCCATCTCCGTCACCTGATTGACAGTATGAACATGGTCTTTTGTTAGTAGCCTTTATGAAAGCCTCCCTGCTCATTTGGTTCATTGGCGTCTAAAATTGTCCCAACTATATCAGTGATCACCTGAGCAAATACCCTGTTGCCAAGGGATAGCAACCTTATTGGTCTGTAATTTTCCCCTAGAGCTCCTAAATGTTCCCTTTGTTATGTATTATGATGATGTTAGTGTTCTTCCAATCTTCCAGTGCGCTCGATGTCATAAGGCATTGCGTGAACAAGGTGGCTAGTTTTCCAGCGCTATCTCCCCCCGTCCTTCACCAGATCTGCTGTTGCCTGATCTCTACCAGCTGCTTTCCGCGTCTGAATTGCTCCTAAGGCTTTCTTCCTCTTCCGTTACAAGCAAGATGCCCGACTACTGTGCACTACTCCCTCTCTCATATCCTGATTAGTTTGGTTACGGTATAAATTTATGCTGAAATCTTTGTCTACTGCAACAATCTCATCCATGCAGCTAATGACATTCCCCTCTTTCTTTTTTAATTTATATTTATCATTTATCCTTATGCCTAGTTTTCTTTTCGCCGTTTTTAGCCCACCTTCATGTTTAAGAGCACATTCTATATTAAACTTCCTTATATCTGTAACATTGCGCTTATTGATCAGCTTCAATAGCTTTTTCAGTTCTGTTCGTTCTGTGGGGTTAGAGCACTCCATCCTTTGGCATTTGTTAAGATCTTTTGTCTCCTGAGAGCTTGCAGGTATCTTGTCTAACCGTCCTATCGTCTACATTAACTGCGCACTATGGTGAATCAGAGTTCTGAGATTAGCGTCCATAGTTTGAACATCACTGTCGTCTTCCCTAGTTAAAGCCGAATGTATCGTCTGAAGTCAGGTATTGAGTACCTCTATTTTCCCTCTTACCACTAACTCTTTAATGAGCTTCCCCCCCCCCCCCCCCCCCCACTAGTTTATTGTGCTGCCTAGGCCAACTCCAGACCTCACCATCCTGTCATCACTACAACGCACCTTTCAGAGCACCTCCACTCGGGGCAACATGCTGCCAGGGTTGGCGCACAACATGACATGTATTTCATTTTTAGTCTGAAGACTAGGGTTCTTCCGTGTCCACTTATTGTTCTTTTTCTGGCAAAAGCTATTCATCATCCCTAAATAATTTCTCTCAGCAACCTCGACTAATAACTCCCACCTGCTATTCCTGGAGCCTCGGGGATAGTTGTCCCCTGCCTGGTTTCCAGCCTGCCTCTTGCTTACCTCGGCATTAAAGTCGTCCATCAGTACTGTGTACTCTGTTTTTACGACCATTTCAGACTCTGTCTTCATCGATGCTTTCGGCGATTCGGTCATTGCTGTATGTACTCGCGTAGTCCTGTACTACCTTCAATTTGCGACATTTATTAAGCTGAAAGATAACTGCCACCCTTCGTTAATACTATAGAATTTGTCAATGTTGGCAGCTAAATCCTGATTGATCCGAAGTCCCAGCCCAACTTCTCGTCTGTCCGCTAATCCACAACAGCATAGTAGATTCCTGCCCTTTAGCATTATATACAACTCATCTGTCCTCATAATCTCACTATGCCCTATGACATCCCATTTATTACATGCAAGTTCCTGGAACAGCACTCTGTCAGCGCAAAGCAATGCGCGGCAAACCTTGGAGGATATCGCACTCTCTGTGGTGGCTTAGCCTCGAAGAATCCGCATTGTATCTACGCACAGTGTTGGAGCTTTCAAATATGCTTACGATCAATGCATGCACCCAAGTAACATCCAAGAATCCGCATTGTATCAGAATGTGCGTTTTAATATCTTTACTGAAGGTAACTGTCCGGTTACTTCAAAACTACTAGCCTCTGTACACTTTCCTCGATTTAAAACAGACTGCAAGAAAACTTTTCAGGGATCGTTTGACCAATATGTAAATATTGCGAGTAACGAAATATAAATGATCGGTTCAGTATTTCAGTAAGGCAAACTTTACGTCAATTAATGATGGCCTTAAGCTATTTTTGGATGACTTTATCATAAAGTCTGACCAAAGGTCTGTTAATGAAAATTGGTGTTTATTTAAGAACAAACTACATGAGCTAACTGAATTGCATGTTTCTCGAAGAATCATCACTACTAATGGCAGGTCACCATGGTTCACCCGGTCATTAAAACGCCTTGGTAACAAAAAAAGACGGTTATATTCCAAGGCAAAGTCATCGGGAAAACCTGAACATTGGACAGCACTCAGAGGTGTGGTTGAGGAGTACAAAAATGCGTTAAAAATAGCCAAGGAGCGATATTTTAACGTTACTCTGCCATCACTTTTACTAACTGTTCCAAAAAAGTTCTGGAACGTTGTCAACGGTTCAGACCAGCCATCAGTATCTCTTCTCGATGCACAATCAAATCCCATCCCTATTAGCGACAGTGCTAAGGTACTTAATGAAACTTTTGCTAAGGCATTTTATCTCTCCTCAAGCACATCACTACCGGATTATAATGGTAACATCACATTCCCAATGGATCCCATTCATTTTGATTTTGAAGGCATCATAACTATCATAGATCACATGAAACTATCCTCTTCTTGTTGTCCAGATAATATCAGCAGTAAAATTCTGAAAAACATTAAAGTATATTCTGCCATAATACTGTCAAAATTATTTCAGAAATCCCTACAAGACGGTGAACTCCCAGATGACTGGAAATTGGGTAAGGTGGTTCCACTCCATAAATCAGGCGACAAACACCTTTTTCTCAACTATCGACCAATATCATTAACCAGCATTCCTTGCAAGATAATGGAGCATGTCATCCTGTCTCACCTAGCTAACTTTCTTGAGTCATCTTCGTTCTTCAACTGTGCACAACATGGTTTTAGAAAATACTTATCTTGCGAAACACAATTAATAAGTCTTACGAGCAATATTAACTTCATACTTGATCATGGCAATGAGGCTGACTGTATTTATTAGACTTTCGCAAAGCATTTGACACAGTGTCGCACAACTTACTTCTTTACAAACTAAGTAAACTTAATATTGACCATAATGTACTAAGGTGGATTGAGTGCTTTTTGTCTAACCGATTGCAGTATGTACACGCTAATGGCTTGAACTCGTCATCCATTCCTGTGACCTCCGGCGTCCCACAAGGTTCTGTCATAGGTCCTTTGCTGTTCCTTGTATATATTAATGACCTGCCTAACAATGTAACATCTTCAGTAGGACTCTTTGCGGACGATTGTGTCGTTTACCGCGAAATAAAAAATACGAATGACGTTGAATTACTTCAGGCAGACCTAACCACTATCTCTAACTGGTGTTCACAATGACAAATGACTCTTAATACGACTAAATGCAAAGTAATGCGCTTTTCCCGTCGCGAAAATTCAAGTCCCGTTGCCTACACTATTTCTTCTTCCTTGCTAACACCCGTGGAATCTTATAAATATCTCGGCTTCATTCTAACATCAGATCTAACTTGGAAAGCACACGTCAGCTCTATCATAGCTTCCGCTAACCGCATGCTTGGATACCTTAAGCGCAATTTTTATTTAGCACCAACCCCTGTCAAGCTTCTTCTGTATAAGTCACTTGTGCGCTCAAAATTAGAATACGCTAACTCTGTATGGGACCCTTTCACTAACACACTCATCGACGCCCTAGAAGCTGTGCAGAATAGAGCAGCGCGTTTTATTGTGCGCAACTATGATCGTCCTTCCAGTGTCACAGAAATAAAAAATAGTTTATCGTTAACCCCTCTTGCTCTGCGCAGAAAAGTGTCCCGTCTGTGTCTGTTTTTTTTTAAATTTACAGCATGAACTCTACTCTGAAAGAAGCATTGATCATAACACCAACATATGTTTCATCCCGCATCGATCACTCAGGAAAGTTGGCGTTCCACGCTGCCGGATAACATCCTGCATAAATTCCTTTATTCCAAAAACATCGTCGGAGTGGAACCACCTACCACCACATATTGTAGCTGCAAAGGACGTTGATGAGTTTAGGCCACTGTTGTCATTACAATGTGGTTTACCATAGCCTCAGTTGGTTCACTTCGTTTTGTATATTGTGTATTTAGCCCTGTTCCTTTTTTTTTGCATGCACTTTGTTCTGTAATAGCCTTCTGCCATCGTACCCGTTCAATGTTTCTACGAAGGGTGATGTTCTAGTTCATATCTTTGTTTACATGAAATGTTTTTTGACTGTTTTTGTGAATTTATTCGTTTTGCTGTTGTTATTCCTAATTATTGTATTGTTTCGCTTTTTTGAATTATGTATTTTCTTGCAGTTAGTTTTTTTTTTGCAATCATGCGTATCATTTTTGTAGGCATGCCTATGTATGCGTTAACCCCCTTTTTGTAACAGTTTCATTTTATATGTATGTACCACTCCCCTCAATAATGCCCTGTGGGCCATGAGGGTATCAGAAATAAATAAATAAATAAATATGCAAGTGCCGTTGTCGATGATTCAGAGGAGAAAATCAAAAGCACATGAAGCCAATACATAATAAAGCCAGCTGCTTTTGCAATGTTACAAACTATAACTGCTCGCGAAACATTCTTATAGGCAGCCGCCTTAGCACGGTCCTCCAGCCCCCATGAAATATGGCTGGTGCTGTAGATGACGAGGTTACAAACTACACAAAATATAGTGACCTGTTTCCCGTGCCATTGTTTTTAGTGCATAAGCTCCCCTTTTCCTCGTGAACTATCTTTAGTACTGCAATTCCCTTAGCTAGGCTTGCTAACGTGACCAATGAGTAAGCAGAAGGCACATTCCTTGCATTGACGTAGAAGTTCATGCCATTGACGAGTGATGATCGAGCATCTTGTGCCTACTCACATGCAGCTAGCTGTCTTAAGGTGTTGGGAAAGCATGAGAGCGCGGTGGTACTTCAAGAATAGTTTATTATTCTCAACGCCATGAACTCGCCTCGACCTTTCTGCAGATGGCTGGGCCAAATATGAGAAGCATGTCCCTGCATCCCGCTTAGCAGAAGGGGCTCGCCAGCGCGGAGTCCGTTGACTCGGGGCGACGTGCAGTCGGCCTCACCATCACGTGCGTGGTCTGGCAGCAGGTTACGGCTTCATGACGTTGCCTGTTACGAATATCCCACGTAGTGGCCGCCTTCGAGTGGAAGGTCCTGGTTCGACTCTGCACCCAAGGTATTATTATAGCGGAGTGCTTAGCTTAAGAGCGGACAAAACAGACTAAACAACACACAATACACCGAGTGTAGATCGCGTGTCGAGACAGCTTTTTAAAGCACTGCTGACCCAAGGAATGCATGCGTGTCAACTTTTCGCTGAGCGAACGCATAATTCTTGCTGCACGTGCAGTAAGCCAGTATGAGATTGTGCTCATACTGGCATGCATTATGCGAAATGATATGTGTCCCTGGCATTCCACGTGACATTGAATTCTCTACCGCGCGCCTGTCGCATCTAGATAGAGTGGAAATCCACTAATGCGTTGAACCAAGGGTCCGAGGAGCATTTGAGAGCCCCAGGAAATCTACATCGCCCGGAGTGCGACAAACCGCAACGTAAATACTGTGTGCAGTTGGGGAAATCGAGATTTAATAGAAAAGTGCTTTTGCCACAGGAGTTCCAAGGCGCAGATTGCGGGGAAAAAAAAAAGGTACACAGCAAACATAGAAGCCATTGTTTTGTACCCAGCAGCATGATGATATCTTCAGAAAGTGCATTGTTCATTGGACACATCTGGAGAGTACCGTCGGAGCTACGCAGCAGTTCGGTCGAGGCTATATAGATCTATTATTTATGGTGTCAAAACCCCACGATATTCAGACTAATTACTGGTCGCCGACGCCACCGCTACTGCAGGATCTGCAAAGGTGATTTTGATTCTAAGGCAAAGGGGATGGTGGAGTTCACTGCAGTTTCCACGTCTGGAGCAATGCTGTGACGTCACTCCTCAACGCGTAGAATGCACGCACACATACGCGAATGCAAACAACTTAGCTTTGTGAAACGCAAGCCGCCTGGTTGAAGCAGTAAAAGAGCATGGCTACAGCATAGTTGTTGGGCACAAAGGCGTGGGTAAATGGTGCCGTTAGCTCCACTGCGACGACATTCGCGAGTGGCGCCATTTTCTCTTCCCATCCCAACGCTCAGAAAGGGCCACAAAATAGCGCTATCACCACAAATTCAAAAATGTGTGTCCTTGGGTACTGGTGATAATGGGTCGAAAATTATGCGTAGCCAGCTTGAAACGCACAGCAGCTGACGCGATACCACGCTGTCCGGGCACAAGCAGGCCGTTTTGACAGAGGCCCACCACAATCATGGGACGGCAGGTCATGAGGCTGCCACGTTTGCCACGAGGATATGTACCAATTTAGGCGGACTTAGCAGGCGGAGCATCCCTTTTGAATTACTGAGCTGCAAGTGGGCATGGAACCTGCCAGAAGGCGGTGGGGCGGAGGTTTCAAAATAACCGTTTCTTTAGACGTTGCTGCTGTTTCTTTCAATGCAGCCGTAAAAAGCAGTGCACCTTCTTCACGTATGCGCACGGAGAACTACCGGCTCGTCTGTAATCGTTGCACAATGCATATGGGTATGTGCTAGCCTCAGCTGTACTCAGTCTTCAATCCAATACTGTACCCATGTGAGTTTTGGGGTGTGTCTGGTCGACTCCTAGGCATAGTGCTCTCTCAGAAATAGACAGATGGTCTTTACCACCTGTGTCAGCGCAAAGAAAGGCGCTGTAAATGTTGGGGGCTACGGCCTCCACTGTGATGGCTCAGTGACAACGAATTTGCATTGGGTCTACATATACTGTACATGCTTTCAAATATGATCGCGATCAACACAAGCATCCACGTTACATCCAAACCTGCACCTTGTGTCGGAATGTGCTTTCCTTAATTTTTTAGAGACAGTAACTAATTACTGGATATCTGGAATAGTGCAAGCCTTGCTAAGCTTTCTTCGCTTTATAACAGGCTAAGCTTTCTTCGCTGTATAACAGACTACAAGCAAACCTTTAGGGCTTCTTTGATCAATAAGTAATTATGATGACTGACTAAATTTAAATGATTGGTTCAACATGCAGTACTGCTTCTGTCTGTGATTTGCAGGACGAAATGTAAAGCACATGACGCCAACATTTATTAAAGCCTGCTGCCGATTTATTACTGCATACTATGAAGGTGCACAGACGATTCTTATGAGCAGCCACCTTAGCGAGGTCTCCAGCCTCCAAGAAATAAGGCTGGTGCTGTAGGCGACGAGGCTTAACTTATAGGGACTTCTTTTCCGTGGCAATAATTTAAGTGTATTAACTCCCCTTCTTTCCATAAACTCCCTTTAGTACTACAATACCCATAGCCAGGCTCCCTAATGAGCAATGGGTGAGCACAAGGCACATTCCATACATTGAACTGAAGGTGTATGCCATTGACGCGTTTAAGCATCTTTTGACTGCTCACAGGCAGTTGTTTTGAGGCAAAGGGAAAGCATCAGAGTGCGGTGGTATTTCAAGAAGCATCGATTATTCTCAACGCCAGAAACATCCAACGATCTTTTTGCAGACGCCTGGGCCAAATATGCGAAGCATGTCCCCGCATCCACGCGGAACAGGAGGAGCCATACAGCCAGCGGAGACTCCGAGGGACGGGCAGTCGGCGTCATCAATCCCGTGTGTGTTGGCGCAGTAGGTTACGGCTTCATGATCTTGGCTGGCATGAAAGCCCCACGTAGTGGCCGCCTTCGAGTGGAAGGTTCTGTTCAGACTCGACACCCAAGGTACGCATGCGTGTCAACTTCTCACTGAGCAAGTGCATAAATACTCCCGCATCATCCTCATTAACAACCTGACTATGACCACTGCAGGCCAAAGGCCTATCTCATGTCTCTCCATTAACCCTCTCCTTTGCCAGTTGCGTACACCCTATTCCCTCATTCTTAATCTCATCCACCCACCTAACTCTCTGCCGCCCCCTTCTGCGCTTGCAGTCTCTTGGAATCCACTCCGTTCCTTCGTTACCCTTAAGGACTAATGGTCATTTTGCCTTCTCATGACATGCCCTGCCCAAGCCCATTTCTTCCTCCTTATTTCGACTGGGGTGTCATTAACCCACGTTTGTTCCCTTACCCACTCCGTCCTGTTCTGATCTCTTAACGTTACACCTATCATTTTTCTTTCCATTGTTCGCTTCATTGTCCTTAAATTAAGCTGAACCATCCTCGTTAGCCTCCACATTTCTGCCACACAGGTGGGTACCGGTAAGTAACAGATGTTGTATGCGTTTCTCTTGATGAATATTGGTAAAGTGCTATTAATGATTTCAGAGAACCTGCTTATGGCTCCACCCCATTCTTCTAATTATTTCCCTCTCATAATCCAAATCAGCAGTCACAGCAGCCCTGCCTGTCTAACTCATTAAGCATGCTTTGCAGTTCATCTCCTGAGTGACTTAGCAAGGCAATATCATCAGCGAATCTCTGATTACTTAAGTATTCTCCGTTAACTCTTATCCCCAACTGTTCCCAATTCAGGCCTCGGAATTACTCCCACAGAAAGGCGGCGAATAGCACTGGCGAGATTGTGTCTTCCTTTCTGACAACCTTCCTTATTGGAATTTTATTCTTGACTTTATGGAGGACTATGGTAGCTGTGCAGGCGTTGTAAATATCTTCCAATATTTGCACATAACACTCTTCTACACCCCGATTCCGTAATGCCTGCATGGCTGCTGAGGTTTCCACTGAGTCAAACGCTTTCTCAGTGCACGTTAAAGAACCCCAGGTGGTCGAAATTTCCGGAGCCCTTCACTACGGCGTCTCTCATAGCCTTAGTCGCTTTGGGACGTTAAACCCCACAAAACCAAAACCAAACCGAAGGCTACATATAGGGATCGGTTATATTCTGCGCGTTTCTTCATTACCTGATTGATAGGGTGAATGTCGTCAATTGTTGAGAATGCTTTGCGAAAACCTGCCGGATTATGTGGTTTATTGAAGTTAACGGTTGTCCTGACCCTATTAGCGATTACCTAAGTAAATACATTGTAGGCAATGGACAGTAAACTGATAGGTCAGTAATCTTTGAAGTCCTTGACGTCTGCTTGTTATGAATTAAGATACTGTTAGCATTCTTCCAAGCTTCTGGTATGCTCGAGGTCACAAGGCATTGCGTACACAGGGTGGCTAGTTTTTCTAGCGCAATCCCCCCTCCATACTTCAACAAATATGCTGTTATCTGATCCTTACCAGCTGCTTTCACCGTTTTCATCGCTTCTAAGACTTTCTTTGCTTGCTCTTTTTTTACTGGCGGGATGTCCCATTTCTGCGCCCTGCTGTCACTCTCATTAACGTTCCGATTTCATCGGCTGCTGTAGCCGCCTCGGTGGCTCAGTGGTTATGCTGCTCGGCTGCTGATCTTAAAGACGCGTGTTGGACCCCGGCCGCGGCGTTCGAATTTCGAAGGAGGCGAATTCTAGAGGCCAGTGTACTGTAGGATTTCTCCAAGTGGACGAAATTTCCGGAGCCCTTCACTACGGCGTTTCTCATAGCTTGAGTCGCTTTGGGACGCCAAACCGAAACATAGATTTGTGATGAACTCTCCGGCGATTTGAACTATCTTAAGTGGCATTGCCTTCTTTCTCTCAATGCATACACCGGGTTTTTACCTATGCATAATTTCCTCTTCACTGCTTTTAGGCTGCCTCCATTGTTTAGACAATGCTCGAGTCTCTCCATATTAAACTTCTTTATGTCGGTTACCTTGCGCTTATTAACTTTGATAGCTCTACTAGTTTTATTCTCTCTGTAAAGTTCAACTCGCGTTCTACCAAAGGTTCGAGGCGCATTTGAGAGCTCTAGGAAGTCGACATGTCCCGGAGTGCGATATATACTCTGTGCAGCTTGCGGAAATAGAGTTGTAAAAACTGTTTTTGCACACACGAGTTTCCGAGGCGCAAATTGCGGGTAAAAAAAAAGGTACCCAGCCAATATAGAAGCCATTGTTACGGTACCCGGCAGCATGATGTTATCTTTAAGAAGTGCATTGTTATTGCTTGAAAGTAAGCTTTCAGGCATTTGCACATTTTGTGAAATCTTGGGAGTGCATATTCTGAGTTTTATGGATCATATACATATTCGCGATTACTTTTGTGCGTGGCGCTCGCAGAAATCTCTTGGCGGTTTGGATAAGAAACTTGACCCAAACTGACGCCTGTAACTTGACGCCCTCTCTCTGATGAGCGTGGCAACCTGCCCAGCCTGCAAAGCAACGCTGCGGCAATTGTTGAGGATAACATCACTGTCTTTTGCTTACCTTTAACAATCACTTCCCATAGCCGGGCCCCGTGACATGTCGTGGTCGTCGGTCGCATTAAATAACGCCTTCTGATCGTAAGGTCAAATAAGCGATTACCAACACTTCATTTTCCAATTCATGCGATCTCTTTAAGGCGCTGCACGTTCTAATAGATTCCGTGCATTCACACGCTTACTCACAATGACCCTTTTAACGACACGCACTGATGTTTGTCAAGCTACTCGTCCAGCCTGAGCCGCTTTGGGACGTTAAACTCCAATAAACGAACATCCGTATATTTTTTCCGTTGCTTGGATTGCTACACGTACCATACAAAGGCCATAGTGCAATGCGTAGTGTGACCGTGCCATACGGAGGCACTATGCTTGCTTTACCTAAACACTTCGAACGTGGTGTGCGGCTAGTGCTGGTTAACGAATACTTCAACAGACACGTCTGATGAACTTAATGGTTTGTTGCGAAATGTACGTGCTCTATCCATCAGTGGCTTCGGACATCGTTTTCCCAAGTGGCTTCGGACATCGTTTTCCCAATGCTGTCATTCTATGAGAGAAACGTCAACCGAGAAAAACATAAAAAAAGATGGCACATGCTCGATTTTATTTAGATGTGCCGGGCTTCTTTAATGGTGACAACCAAAACAGAGATAGTTTATGCTGCTTCACGAGGGGAAATTGCAACCCACCCTGGCACGAGCGACGAGTGGTGCCAATAGCAAATACTGTTTTTTTGAGGAATAAAAAAATGGCGCACATTAACTGTCTCACTTCCCCATGGACCATACTCAACAATTCTGGACAAAGCAAACAAGGAAGGGGAATGAGGGGCTCGTTGTAAATATGACAGAAGCCAACAGCCACAGAAACCAAGGGGCACAGGGGCTTTTTTTTTAATTGATTTATTTATTTTGTGGTGTTGATCAATTTAGAATATGTCATCGCTTAAAGCTAATTGATTAGAAAAGCAGAAGAAAAAACAACCACATGCCGCCGGTGGGATCCGAACCCACGACCTCCGAATTACGCGTCCGGTGCTCTACCTCTGAGCTACGGCGACGGCTGTCAAATCTTCTGCTTTCGGGGGTATTTATGTTTACAAGTAACCTAACCTTGAGAGTGTTCATCAGCGCCACCCACGTTCATAAGCGGCGGACGTAGAACGTCATCAAACGGAGAGGGTGGAAGCTGTGTGAGAACCCTCTTATGCTTCCTATGGCATCAAGGCTGCCAGAATCGAGGCCCTCGCTAAGCAATTAAGCAAACAAGGAAGGGGAATGAGGGGCTCGTTGTAAATATGACAGAAGCCAACAGCCACAGAAACCAAGGGGCACAGGGGCTTTTTTTTTAATTGATTTATTTATTTTGTGGTGTTGATCAATTTAGAATATGTCATCGCTTAAAGCTAATTGATTAGAAAAGCAGAAGAAAAAACAACCACATGCCGCCGGTGGGATCCGAACCCACGACCTCCGAATTACGCGTCCGGTGCTCTACCTCTGAGCTACGGCGACGGCTGTCAAATCTTCTGCTTTCGGGGGTATTTATGTTTACAAGTAACCTAACCTTGAGAGTGTTCATCAGCGCCACCCACGTTCATAAGCGGCGGACGTAGAACGTCCTGAGTTACCGCAGATGTGACGTAGAACGTCATCAAACGGAGAGGGTGGAAGCTGTCTGAGAACCCTCTTATGCTTTCTATGGCATCAAGGCTGCCAGAATCGAGGCCCTCGCTAAGCAATTAAGCAAACAAGGAAGGGGAATGAGGGGCTCGTTGTAAATATGACAGAAGCCAACAGCCACAGAAACCAAGGGGCACAGGGGCTTTTTTTTTAATTAATTTATTTATTTTGATTTTTAAACCGGTGAAAGTAATTTTTTTAATGTTATGTGAGGTTTAAGTATAACAATCAAAATATATCTGCAAACTACACGACGGCACTCTTTCAATTTATTTGCTATCAACGTTATTGCTATTGTTAAAAGTGTTCCGCATTGGTTTTGTATAGCATTCTACTCAACGATGCGATTGATGGTTTATGGTTTATTGTTTATGGGGGTTTAACGTACCAAAGCTACTCGGGCTGTGAGGGAAGCAGTAGGGAAAGGCTCCGGAAATTTCGACCTCTTGAGGTTCTTAAACGTGCACTGACATCGCACAGTACACGGGCGTCTAAATTTTCACCTCCATCGAAATCAGACTCTGTGGCCAGGACCCCGCGTCTTTCGGGTCAGCAACCGAGCGCCTAATCGCCGAGTGGAAACACGTTAAAATGAAGGTTTTGTTACATATCGAAAGCATGAACCATATCTTATATATTTCCATAACAGTATCTTACAGCTTTTCAATATTCACAATTTTTTTCTGAGAAAGCTAAACATGACCTCAACCGCGCCCTGAGGGAAGGGAGAAAGGTGCAACCGAAATAAAAAAGAGAAAAAGCGGGGCAGTAGTGGATGGCTATAGAAGAATTTCTACCATCTGGTGATCTCTAAAGTTCACTGACACCGTACAGCACACGGGTGCATATTTCGTTTCGCCTCGATAGAAACGCGCCTGCCGCGGTCGGCTTCGAACTCATGTACACCGGGTCACTAGTCGAGCGCCCTAACCGCTGAGCCTCCGCGGCGGGTGGTGCTGTTAACAGCAAGTGCACGGAAGAGCCGCTCATAAATGTCCATTAAGGCGGCGCAGAAAAGAGCTTTGTGTCCAAAAGCGTTACTTGCACAAAGGCTACTCTTCCATACATCATATCAAAGAAACTACGCCGAGGGCATAGTTTTCATTGGCAGCTTTCTGGGGCCACGGTCCACATTACTTGTTTTCTTATCAGTTCGTGCGTGACAATAATCTAACCGCTGCATTTTTTTCCTCGACCACAAATACCCGTGGCCGCGAATATTCTACCTGAGAGCTTCTCCTGTGTGGTACTGCAATAGTCTGACTAGTCGTTTACGGCAGGATGTATGGGTAGACACATCAGCTTGTACCTCTACGGTGTGAAATCGTTATGTGAAAACTTCCACAACTGACCACATTTGTGTTTCCGTAAACATGAATTTAAAAAAATATTGGTCATCCCTCATTTTCGTCGTGTCCGTAGACAGCTTCTAGCTGTTTCTTTGGCATTAAAACTTGTTCATTGCCGAATGAAAATGACTTAAAAAGAGAGCATTTGTTGCCCGCTGCTCAATTCAAGCTCGTGGCGTCAAGACCACAAAGGGCTGGTGACCACGGTTGAGAAGTGGAGGCCGGTCGAGCCTTAATTCAGGGATCTGTTCGTGAAATTTTCTTTTGACGTCAGCCCTTTTGTTTGTGAACAGTGCAGGTGACGTCGATAGCTTTATTTTTATTTTCAGGATTGACACCGTGAAAGCCGATCGATCAGGTGCCTGATGGGGGTGGAGTTGATGGCCTGCGCAGAAGCAGCAAGCTCACGAAAAGTGAAAATTTTCATACTGTGTTGTTACTACAGGCAATAAGCAAATGAAAAGTTTTCCATTGAGGAGCTCCGCTTTATTGTGTCAGTGTAATATGCTTATAAGAGACCAGTAGTTCCAAGAAGTATATTACCTCACGTAGTGTTTGCTTCTCGGCCTCACCTCTTGTTCGTGCCTGTGGATGTTCTAGCTTACGCATCACACTTTGGGGATGAGCTTACGGGAGGACATTCCCATTTCTTGGAAGTAAACCTGTCGGCGTTCTGCGTTTTTGTTTTTCAATTTTAGCTTTGCAGCGCTCCCGCATCCCTTTTCTTGCAAGCAACTTTAAGAAAAGGTGCCTGGCACGGTGAAGCTGGTGGCCTGTTTTCGTGCATCAAATTCTACAAGGTCCAGAGAAAGAGACGGCCACATGGAAACGTGGATGGGCCAAACAGATTCTACGAGCCAGGCATCTGCGGCTGCAACATTCAAGACCACATGCTGGGCGACTCAAGATCCTGCAAAACCGGAGCGGCCAACTTCACTCCCACGCAGTTTACGCCGCATCCTGTCATTTTACTCTCACCAGAAAATAAGCGAAATAAATTATTTAACGTTTATCCTTGCGGTATATCAGCGATGGAATGGCTGGTGCGAAATAGTGATACCAATTGTAATGAGTTGTAACACAGGACAGAAGTGTGGAATTTTTTGTTTATGCCGTTACAATCGCTTTATGTTAAAGGGACAGCAGAAGAGAATACTAAGGCTATATACTAGTACAGATAAGCAGACGAGGAAAGGGGAATGAGGGGCTCGTTATAAATATAAGAAGCCAACAGCCACAGAAACCAAGGGGCACAGGGTATTTTTTAATGTATTTATTTATTTTGTGGTGTTGATCAATTCATATTGCTGAATATGTTATGAATATGGTACTGATAGGTTAGCGTAACGTGATAGCAAATATGACATTTCTGGAGAATGGAAAACTTTCATAAGCCAGTGTTATGAAATAACAACCTACACGTCGTGCTCTCGCGCACTAATTCGTAGAATTGCGGCTGATGACTGTAAGTGCTTTCACGACGAACACTATTTCAGGGCAAACTGGGCATTAAAAGTCTATACACGAGAAAATCAGCGCGGCTGGAGGACGCAAAATGCCCATTCTCACGCTGCACAATTCGCCTGTGTCCTTCATAATAGCATGTTCTCGTTATGTTGTGATGTGCGCGTTTGTAAAATTAGCTGATATACCGAGGAAATAAACCGGAGATAGCGAATGTGGCTGCAAATTGGTAGTGCAAAAATGAATGTGGTAGATGGCGCTGCGTGTGTCTTAGAAGGGATGTCTCTGGAAAGGAAACGCATGTTTGGATTTAGTCTTCGCGTTTGGTGAGCACACTGATGTAAACACTTGAATCTCCCGTATCTAAAGCTCTTAAGTAGAGCAGAGGCAGTGTTAGCGAACAAGTTTTTTTTTTTCAGTGTGCTTTCAGTTTAAAAGATTATAATGGGGACGGTAATCTTTTTTAGAAAACTACAGAACACAGGAAGCTAGCAAATAAGCTTGCAGCATAAACTGCGGTACCTACAGGCATTTTTAAATAGGTGTAGTAATTTCTATGAACATCTGGACGACATCAATTGCAGTGCTACGTTTCATCCTTAAACGATCCTTCTGACAATGCTTGCAAGAAACAAGTGAAGGAATGCAGCCGGGTTCATGTGTCTAACTTAGGCACAAACAGTGATAGAAAAAGTTGATAAATGAATTCATTTATGGTGGGGCATTTTCGGCACCGGCTCTCACATTTATACTCCGTTTCATACATCAGGTACAACGCTGCGAAATGTACAGAAGTAGTCCGCGCGGGAAAATAAGGAGAAGTGTTACTCCGCGCTTGTTCTGTGGTCTAAGGCTCGAGAAAGCGACAGCATGTTATCAGCAATAAGAGTGGATTTAATCAAGCTCATAACAAAGGTGTCATAACAAACGTGTGCTTTGCCTTCAGGCAAAGCATTTTTTATATTTCGTTCACCACAAGGAACGCACTATATTTTGGTCGCGGATGCAGGAAGCACAAACAAGAAGCGATAGCTTCGGCAGCGTTGCACCTGATGTATGAAAGAGTATAGGCAGCCTATCACAGTGTCTGTCCATACATGTTCTTCATTGGAAGTTAATTCATCTACTTTTTTATTACACGTTTCCTTTCCAACCAAATGGCTGCAAAACCGTTGCGGCGTTTTGCGGTGAACGAATGTAGAAGCGTCGCCGCGAGTAAATGCAAGAGTTATGGAGAGTCACAAGATATTGCAGAAGCTTGCATAACGAATTTCAGTCATCGTTTATCGTAAGACGACTAAGCTGCGATTTGATTCTTGCAGTTGAAGCTAAGAAGAATGGGGCTTCAGGAGGGTATATATACATTGATTTTCAGCCACCCACCATTTCATGGCCGCCAAACCACTTAATGTTGCTCCTGAACTGGTTGCCGTGGAGCAGCTTCAAGCCAGGACGAAAATTTTGTTAATTCCAATCAATGACGAATAAAATGGCAGCAGAGGTTGCAAAATGGGCGTTCGGTGCCGGGTCCATACTATTTGAAAGCGAAGTGACACCATTCGATTGACGGAGCTGATATTGGGGCAAGGTCGCATGACGGCAGCATACAAGGAGCGTTTACATCGCACCGTCTGCGATGTAAACGGTCCTACTGCGCCGTCTGGTGACTCATGAAGGTTTTCATGGAGTGGATGGTGTCGTTGAGGCAAATTTGTACAATCATTGAATATCATTTTTATGATACATGTCTGATGAGCGCGATATCACTGCCCGAAAGGTTGAGTTCGACGCTTGGAAACGCTAATCAGAAATGCTGTGATCATGGAAAAATACAAAATGCACTTCCTTCGCCTTTCTTGTCCAGCTGGGTCTTCTTAAATGTTAATAATTTATATTTTTGCTTATCACACGAGTAAGTTATTGGACGAATCTGCACAATGATCGATTTTCGTGTACATGCCGACAAAAGCACTGTGGCTGGCATTTTCTCCACTTTCGGTGAGGCTTCCGCTACGGGTTGGTTGCATTCAAGACGTCCACAACGGCGTGGAACATCGCGTATGGCTCAAACTTGTACGCGCGGCCTCGAATCATAAGGTTCGCCTTGAGGCCGTCCTCGCCGAGGTCGTCGAATACGATGCACCGGTCGCTTGGGTACGCCTTCAGCAGCTCCGTCATCTGCGAGTGTCAATCAGTCATGATGCCCAATCTCAAGGGGCACAGTGAATTCCCAGGAAAACTGGCGTCTGTGCCTTGCGCGACATTGATGGACGTTTGGATGAAACAACGTCCGCTTACAACTCACAAGCGGAGTGCACCAACTGTTTGGTTGCCTTCATTGGCCACTAACACTTACCAATGCAAAACCAGACATTAAATAGGATTAACGTTATGTGATACAAGTTGCGGTATCTAGGATAAGTATTCATTTGAGACCCTGCAGCGCAGCATGATAATGATAAAGAGAATAGCAAAAGAGCAGACTAGACAAGCGGTTAATTCCAAGCTGTGAAAACAGACCACATTACATAGTTCTCATCCTTTAGTCGGGATTTCTTTGTATTATTTTCTTAAACATGATACCACAGGTTTCTACATAAAACACTTAATTAATAGCCGAGTAACGCTACTGAAGCGGCCTTACGTACTCGCTGCCAGCCGCTGCGATGAAAAAAGTAGCCTATAATTTCCCACGCTATCTGGTCATTGCCCTCGTTAGGAACATGCGCATCTTTTAGTATCGCCGTACAAGGGTTACAACGGCACTTTTAGCAGTGTTCCACCGTTCTTTTTTCGAACGATGCTTAAAAGATCTCTGAAAAGGGCGTTCAAGGTTGCCAATAATACGCTTGTGTCGTGCAAAGTACAGGCCACATAGTGTTCATGCTGCGTGCTGGACCTCAAAAAGCTAACCGATCATTTACAATATGATTTTAACAAATCGAGCGCCTCGTGGCTACCTACAGTGACGAGCTTTCGCCCGAATCTGCACGCAGCGCTTCATGCCGCACTGTAAGTCAACAGCGAAGGACGGCCATTGGTTCGCCGTGGCGCTTGCAGACCAACACTCTGTTGTGTCCTGCAATAGTGAAACATTTCGACCCCAAAATTGATGGGCGCTGCCCTCGCTGTGGGGAAGTATCCGATACCTTCCACATGGTTTGGGCCTGTCAAAAGAATCCTTCCCTTCCCCCCAATCCTTCCCCTTCCCGAGAAGCATGGGAGGCAGCCCTGCTCAACTGCTCGGGGCTGGAGTCTCAAAGGGCTCTAGTCCAACGGGCGCGAGTAGCGGCCTTGACCAGCGGGGTCCCGGACTAAGGACTCCACCTATGTAAAGGGCCATTTTTGGTCTGCAAACTCTCCTTTTGTTTATTAAAAAGTTCTCACCACCACCACCGTGACGCCTCTTTCTGACTTCACGCAGCTCCCATGGCCGCGGCCGCAAGTTCCGCCCCCTCCCCCTCCTCCCGCGCGCGTCGGCAGCTGGCGGAGAGACCGGGGGGGAGGGGGGAGGGGGGGGGGGCAGCAGGGATAGTTGTGCATAGGCGCCCTTTAACATCATAGGCATACCGCAACTTTATTGGGAGCTGAGAAATACTGCTCTGCCCGCTCGTTGTAGTCCCGCCTCGCCGGTGTAAACTTCTCGCATCGATCCCACAGAGGGCCGCCTACATTTGGTCTGTGGTGGGTATTTCATCTTTTTCTCAGGTTAATATAGCTCTACTCCACTGAAACATTGAATCCCTTAGAGTGCAACCCTCGGAGTCTAACTGTACCACGGTATAATAGAGGCCACATTATTGAGAGCGCTCCTGCGGCACACAAGTGCCCTTTGGTTATCACGTGGGCGAAATTTTCTTCTGGGCGCCAGGCTGTCATACTATGACGACCGCATTCAATGTTTGCATTTTCCGTTCTTGGTCATTGGCTGAAGCCAGTCCACACCCCCGCTCTCGCTGCTGGTGGTGATGAATAAACTGCTTGACAGTTTCGGCAGATTTATTGATGTGGTTTCATGTGGCTGCAGTCCCAAGTTCGGCGCTGCAATACCTGCCGCTGACGGTCCGAACTCTGTCAAAAAGTTGCACCTGGTCCCCGAGGTTTCAGCTGGATGCAGCCGCCTACCATCCCTCCCTCGTCGACTAAGCCATTAGTTCAATTTTCGATTTTTAGTTTTGGCAGACGCACACAATACGATATAGGTCCGCCTACCTTCTGAAGCACTGGCTATCTTTATTGTGATTCCGGGTCCACGGCGTCTAACTTGGTTGATTAAAGGTCTGTGTTCAATCGTCTGAGATGAACTTCCTGTTTATTGCTGAGGCCCATAGCCTGAGATGAAAAACTTCTACGTTCTAATTTTCGGTGTCACAGTATGTCTGCACGTTTTATGAGTACATTTTGAGTATTCTAGCTCATTGGGGGAAAAATGAGGAACCCGGAGAGAATATGCTCGGTCGGCATTGGGTGCACACTGATCCCGAACGTTCTCTCGATGACCAGGTACACGAACTGGGTATTTGATTTACGATGTGTTCTTTGCGCTTTAGAGCATACGCGCAGCAAGCAAGGTAATCTTCCCTTTAGCAAAGTTTCGGTATTCCGCTTGCAAATCGGGGTTATATTCTGTGAGCTTGCAGGGGTCGCCGCTAAGGCAATAAACAGCCGCAATCGTCCACCAATCCAAAACAGTGAATGGCCTTACTTTCCGAGCCCGTGACATAACACACGCGGAGGAGATCGCCATTGCGTTGGCTGCATCTGATTCCAATTCAAAAACAATTATTTCCGACTCGCGAAGGGCATGTCGGAACGTCGAGCAGGGCTGGGTACCGTATCTAGCCTACCGCATTCTCCAAAACAGCGTCTACACCGGTGACCCCGCGCACCGGCGTATCGTTTGGGCTCCCGCTCACATGGGCCTTGAGGGAAATGAGGCAGCTGACGCCGCCGCCCGCGCGCTCTCTCACCGGACATTCCCCTCCGACCCTGACGATCAGGAACTCGAATTTATTCCAGCTTACACCTTCAAAGACGTCGTTTTACTCTATCAATCTGGCCATGGTCTTTATCCCCGCCCGTGTAAAGGACTCTCAAAGGCGGAGGAGCGGCTTCTGCTCCGCCTGTATACTAATACTTTGCTGTGCCCGGCAGCTCTGAAACACTTCTACCCTTCTTTCTCGGGCAGCTGTCCGCACTGTGCGGAGAAGTCTTCGGATATCTACCACATGGTGTGGGCCTGCCCCTCCAATCCTGCTATCCCCCCTCACCCCAACCCAACCCGGGAGGACTGGGAGGCGACCCTGCTCGGCTGCTCTGACCTGCAGGCCCAACGGGCCTTCGTAGCGCGAGCCCGGGCGGCGGCCGATGCCACTGGGGTCTCGAACTAGGGACCTCCACCTAGTATTTGTAAGGGCTGGCCCCCTCTGGGTCATCTCATGCATAACCTCCTGTATTATACCTGTACATAAATGTTTTCCACCACCACCACCTCTAATTCAGTGGAGTACCGCTCACTAAACCGGCTTAAGCATGAACGTTGGGCCACAGCGACTGTGACTGGAAGTAGAATATATTTGGCAGAATAATTACTTTATATCGGCTCTGACCATATCCAGATATTTTCGCTATGACATTCCACTGTATTCACGTCTCATTTTTTTTTCATCTTGCACTTAGCATGACGCCTCAAGCGGTAAGACTGATTAAAGGAGAAACTTTAAGAATGAAAGAGGAGGCTGAAATCCGGCTGGTCAAATGTTTTGGGGAATCCCCCACGGTGGAGTAAATTTGTAATAAGGGAGTAATTACTCATTGGCATCCACCCAAGCGCAGCCATACGGCTACAAAGGAAAGCTACACAGCTTTCTCAGAAACTTCGTAGTTAAAGAAAAATTCATCCTGGTCCGGGGTTCGAACCCTGGACCACCGCTTCACCGGAGCAGTCGCTCTACCAACTGAGCTAACCGGGAAGGCAAGCTTATGGTAGGGCGAGAGCGAATTGACCAATAACTCGAAGTGGGAACAGGTTCGAACCCCCGACCAGGACGAATTTTTCTTTAACTACGAAGTTTCTCAGAAAGCTGTATAGTTTTCCTTTTCAGCCGTATGGCTGCGCTTGGGTGGATGCCAATGAGTAATTACCCCCTTATTAAAAATTTACTCCACCTTGGGGGATTCCCCTAAACATTTGACACAGTACCCACTTCGAGTTATTGATCAATTCGCTCTCGCCCTACCATAAGCTTGTCGTCCCGGTTAGCTCAGTTGGTAGAGCCACTGCTCCGGTGAAGCAGTGGTCCCCGGTTCGAACACCGGACCAGGACGAATTTTTCTTTAGCTACGAAGTTTCTGAGAAAGCTGTATAGCTTTCCTTTGTAGCCGTATGGCTGCGCTTGGGTGGATGCCAATGAGTAATTACTCCCTTATTACAAAATCCGGTTGTTACCCAAAAATAAAAGGCGCTACCTATAAAGCATGCACATGCGCAAAGACGCCTTCCCAATCTGCACCCCTGGCCACTGTGATACGGAAACGCTGCCGTCGCCACCACTTCCCGGTTCCTTGACGTCGTTCGATTCTAGCTGACGCGATGCCACACTTTTCATTCGGTATTCCGCATTCGCTAAGCCTAACGAGAGATGGGGTGTGGAGGCGCTTCAGCCAGCGATAGTCAGCAAGAAATACTGAAACCGAATATAATCGATATATTACACTAGCCCGTGACTAGCGCCGGTATGCCGGTATGCCGGTATGCCGGTATGCAAGAAGACCCGAACCTTGTACTTAAACATCACGGCATCGTCGTAGGCAAAAAACCTCTGTAGCCGTCCGGCAGGACCGGGGTACCTCCAGTAATGGGTATGCGTGATGTTGTCGTAGTAGCAGACCATGTTGTGTGCCTGCACGGGGTACTTGACCATGGAGTTGCGAAAGTGAACTGCGTACACACGAAACGTCGAGATATTAGTCACTCAACAAAAGGAATGGGCCGGTCGCAACTCACCTATTGCAAGCATGTTCTTGCTGCAAAGTTCACGGGACTACCGCTTCTGTTGATAAGATGACCCGACTACCCAATGGGCACTGGAACTCCCTCTCACATCCTGTACATGTCCCGAACGTCCGCAGTACGTCCATGGGAGTTTTAATGTCCACTGGGTAGTGCTATATTAAGTGGAGGCTCGTAATGTAATTGAAATATGGCACCGCGAGAATTGAGTCGCCTAATTCATGAACGAGAACAGCGTGGTGGATCAACACGGAGGGGAAGGCAGGAATTGAAGAACGGACAGGGGCTGACGCGAAAAAACGTGATTGAGGTGATCTGGCAGCAAAATCCGTCCTCGTCGATTACGTCCCTAGTTCACCCATTGCTCACACAGGCATTTCACTTCGCATATCAACAAATGGCGCTTTGAAAAATGTTTCTGAGGAAAGCGAAAGCCGCAAGAACTTCCCACTTTTGGGACGACACCTTAACCGCGCCGTTAGAAAACCGATGAAATGGGGGCTTAAAAAGGAAGATAATAAAAGAGGTGCAGTAGTGGAGGGCTCCAAATAAATTGGACCACCCGGGGTTTTTTGAAGGTGCACTGAAGAGGAATCTGGACTCTTCATTTTACCGCAGGAACTCAATATCCAAGAATTCTCACAAACTGCGCATTATTGTCCGGTGCCGCCAATTTCTATAATTTAAATCGGATTAAACGTCCCAGCTCACGTCTTTTTTTTTTTTTTTAACTCAACCGCTGATGGTAGGAGGGGTCAGACAACCTTCCAACCTGTCCCATGGCGACTTGCCGCTCTGCCATCGGCGGCTTGATACGTAGAGATCGGCTAAAGCAAAGAGTACACGCTTATTTTTATTTCCGTGGGCCTAATTTGCGGCCATGTAGCCTCTGACTGGATCTTTTTGTTCACGGAAACATAAAAAAAGAACGAAAGCAAAACTGTCACGCGACTGCCTGAAAGGTCTTCCACACATTAGATGACTCCTCCTACCGTCTGTGCTTGGGTTCAAAAAAAGGTCGGAGCCGGGACGTTTAATCCGATTTAAATTATGGAAATGGGCCCCACCGGACAATAATTTGAAGTTTCTAAGAATGCACGGAACGTGTAGATCAAGTTCCCGCGGTAGAAAGACGAGTTCAGATTCCTCTTCAGTGCACCTTTAGCTTGCAGGCACCGCACTGTATATGGAGTGAAAGAAGTAAGAGAGAAAGTGCTGCCGCAGCGGAGAGCCTCCGAATAGTTTCTATCGCCTCGTTATATTTAATGTGTCACTGCAGGTCAACCGTATAACATGTCAACAGGTGGCCGAAAATATGCCCTGAGCATCGCCCACTGCTTGATGAGCGCGACTTTCAGCTTAACTGCACACTGATAACCAAGAATTAACTAGTCTGCAACGAAAGCGCTGATTGGACATTCATTCACATATCGTTAGCAGTGCTGCACAATGCGCCTCAATACGCCCGCAGAAATGGAGCGTTTTACTGCTCGCAGCACTTGATATTCACAAGGGAGCGGAGCCTCCCAGTTTTCCTCTGTCCAGTTTTTCCCAACAGGATATATTTATGCGGACCTGTTCAAGGCTGCCTAATCAACTAGCAAATTTCTTTCCCAGTGTTTACTTTTTTTTTAACGCGGCAAAAGATAGGCACAGAGGCAAATGGAAGTCTCTAACGCAATAAAAGTTTTATTCTGAGTGTGACCAATCGCAATCTAAGTGTGACCATAATGCGGAGCTTCGTAATGCAAGTGACATTTCGTCCAAAAACTTCTCGATAACTATGCATCAGCTCATCGCAGAAAGTAGACGGTAGAGGCATTTCTTTTGAGTGAATAGTCTCGCGTTTTGTTTGCGCGAACGGGGCAGATGAATAGCGCCAGAAAATTGGGGCCCGAAGCATAGCGCGGTGATAGGCTCGTGACCGCTTCTTATGCCATGCAACAGAGGAAGGCTTGCAACAGCGGCCGTAGCACCACATTTTTTTCTTCTTTCCATATCCGCATTTGTGGCCAACAAACAGCGTGATAAATGACTTAAGAAACAAAGGCCGCTCTCGCCGGATCACGTTCCTTTCCTCACCACAGGATCCCAGCTCGACAGAGAAGCTTCTAATTACAGTCTAGCGCGATTAAATGGGCTCTAGCGAAACCGCCAATCGCTACTTATGTGTCACACGCGCCAGTTTTTTTTCTTTCTTCTTTCTTTCCTTGCTTTCCTCGCGTTGTGTTTCTTTTGTCTCTCCATTTCTTCCTTTCCCTCCTTCCTTTTTTTCTGTGTTCGTTTTCCTTTAATGCTTTCCTTTTCCTTTCTATTTTTCTTTCTTTGCCTCTCTCCTTCTTGCTTCCTTTGTTTCTGCTTCTTTCTTCTTTATAGCTTCCTTTCTCTCTTGATTTGGTTACTTTTTATTTTTTTCTCTTTCTTTCCTTATTTCTTTTATTCTTTCTCTCTTTTTTCTGTACTACTTTATTCATTTTTTTTTCATTCTTTTCGTCTGTTTTCTTTCTGCTCACCGGCGTTCCCTAGCCTTTTGTAGACGACTGTACGTTACCTTTTCCTTATCACGTTTCTTATTTTCCTCCAGTTCATAAACAGGCGCAAATGCAAGCCCCAGAGAGACTGCACTCAACTGAAGTGATCGAGAACCGAAGCGCAGCATTCCCTGCCCTCCCCTTTGCGGCCGAATCAGAATTTTCTATCACCGCGCCATGTACTTTTCGGCCCTTTTTTCCCTCTCACTGGCCGAGTGAGCGGCAGATAGACTAAAGTGCTGTTAAACTAAAGTGCTCCATACCCCATCTTCAGAGTTTCACAGCTAGGCTTAGCGCTTTTTTAGCCATATTCATGCGAAGATGCTTTCTAAGTAATGCATTCCATGTCAAATCGGGTCTGCTCATAGCTTCCCAGAGCTGACATATCGATACTTAGCTCGGAACTTGTCGCATTTGGAAATGTCGCACTACTCACCAGCTTGCAGATTTGTCTTTCGCAGAGCAAGAAAAAGGCAGGAAGAATGTCAAGAGAAGAAAAAGGCTGCGGTTTGCAGATTTGTCATTCGCAGAGCACGAAAAAGGCAGGATGAATATCAAGAGAAGCAAAAGGCTGCGGTTTCGTTGCTTCAGTACTTCTTGCGCATCGGTCTGCAGAAGGAAGAAAGCGCTCTCGCTTCTGGAAGTTATGGTGGGAAGGACTTGATATTTCCAGAACCTTTTCCTTGTATGACCATTTTCTAGTAATTAAGATTGCTTTAATTCTACCTACCACAAGGACTTCAATGTTATGCCAAATTTATGAAGGCACCATTAACTGAAACATCCGGTTTTCTCTCGCAGAAATGCTCTACCATCCGGCTAAATTCTTTTTAAAATTCATTGCTCGGACCTATGAAACGGTTGTTCATGATGATGAGCAGTGAATGTATATATAACTTTTTGCTCTCATGAAAATAATAAATCAATGAAAAGGTTCTTACAATTTTATTCTTTTAAATACGCTTAATTTCACGAGAACTATCAGGGGATTTATGTGGGCTTTTCGGCAGTCCTATCACTTACGCAAAAATTTTCTTTCTTAATACGCTGAAGGCTGTGCAAAGAGTTAGTCAAATACTTTTATCCAGGCTTCCTGAAACACAGCCCTGAACTTAAGCTTAGGCTTACATTTCCCAGTGTCTCAATTCTCATCCTGGTGAACATTTCATACTGCAATTATCAGGGAGATATGGAAGATTATAGCACTGAAATGAATGATTGCATCATAGATGAAATGTTAAAGCCCCCGATAAAATGACGGTTTTGAAAAACACCCATTGGTATATATGCGAGTGAATGCAGTTCTTTGCAGAGGCCGACAAGCTAGATTTACAGACACAGCTGCAAAAAGGGTGGCGAAGCGGAGATCGGAGGTGAGGATAGGAGAGGGGGGGGATGCATTATTCGCTGGCTGTCGCCTGCTGTGAGACGACGGCCGTCCTACCCTTGTAAAAATCGTCTATAGACAGTCTATAGACTTCTTATAAAGTCTATTGCCTTCCTATAGATATTTCTTTCTATCCGTTCATAATCTATATACTATAGATAGACAAAATTTTATTAAAATGTAGCCATTAATGTATAGATTGTCTATAGACTGACAGTACCATTTGTATTGCCTACACACTGTTCTCTAGAATTTGTCTATTGATAGTCTAAAGACTTTATAGACAGAAGTCTGTACACTGCCTAAAAAAATTTGTAAGGGTCGTTTCTTCCGTCTCTCTTCTAACTGCATACGTTACACTATCGTCAAGGATGCACTGCGTGAGTTTATTCAGGCGCCTGACGCGAAATTCAGATAATAAAGGCCGTAGTGGTATCTATGTACAGTACAACGCGCTTGCACTCGCGTATAAGGAAGAGCTTCATAGTTTAAGACGTAATTCTGAAGCAAACAGAAAGTCACCATTCGTCACGCAAAGTCGCCGAAAGAAGCGAACGCATTATTGCGGAAACAAAGTCGTACAGCGACGGCATAAGTGCGAAACTGCAAAAACAAACAATGAAAACCGCTTGGGCAGGACTTCTTATCAGTTGTCCAAACACCTTGCGTAAAAAAAATGTCTCGCGTTGTCGTCATCCAGCTACGCGAAATAACGCGAGAAGTAATAGGTTTGTTTTGTGAACGACGGGTTCGCGGACAAATTCTTGAACTCAGGACAGTTTGGCTACGATCGTGATCTTTTAGTTCCCGATAATAACGACAAAATATAAACCAGCCAACCAGCCAATCACCAAGACACCTCCCATGAGGGCGCATAGAGAAATAGGCACTTTCCTCCTTTAAAGCTTCCGCCGACTGAAATACTTCAGAACAAGAAGATTCCTACTTGGGATCGATAAAATATCACATGTATTTCGAGAAATAAGTTGATAACGCAACATGGCCGCTTTCCTGTTTCCTGACTGGTGTATTGTAATAAATTTCTTCCTGACGCTGCCGATCACGGACAGTCACTTCTCCCACTTGAAGTCAAGTTGACAATGCTTCGACTCTTTTCTCAAAATACTCGAGTCTCTACAGGACTTTTGACACTTTATCTAACCGCCGATTACTTAAACACAGAACGCAAGTCGACTCCGTCGCTACAAATGTCTGAGACTGCATGAAATCAGCTCTCAGAAGTTACTGCTCAGTTTTTGAACACCTGGCTGGTACTAATTTCCTTATAACTAAAACATCGTTGCTTGCCGCACTTTATTCGTGCGTAGAGGTTATACCACAGAGTTGCTTCTAAGGAACAAAAAAAATAGTCTTATGTTGGCGACAATCTTATATTTAATTTCACTAACAAAAACTCTATTCTCTTTCACTTTATCTCCTCATTTATAGGCATGGCTAACATTTAAAATCCATATCTTCGATTGGGTGCACAAAAGAAGTTATTCGCATTGAGCACTGAGAAAAAAACTCACCGAACACAAATCAAACATAATGTCTCATCGTTGTAAGCAGCAGTTGTCGACAGAGAATGTCACGCTTTTCAGTTGGTCGAAACGGTCGTGACGTCACAGTGCGCCAATTTCAAACGAGGCCAATTGTACTTTGGCTAGTAACTATGCAACCAATTGAAGGGACCATATAGTGATGCTCCAAGTAAGTGGGACTGAGCTTAGTTAATTGCTTGATTACCCAATTAGCCTAATTAACTTCCCTAGTCAGGCCATATAAATAAATAAAACCTAGTAAGAAATTGGTCGAGCTCGGGAATCGAACCCCGGTCTTCGGAGTGCGAGACGAGCATGCTATCCACTCCGCCATGCCAGCTCGATGGTTTCGAATGAACAAAGGCACGTCTAGTGAATGCGGTGTCTTCGCTCACTGTCATCCTCCTCCCTTCCCTTCTGGCGAGGTTTAGGTGTCGACCGAGATATGAGAGAGAAATACATTTCCTTTCCTCAAAAACCAATTTACCGACGAGCGATGCGTAGAACCGAATGGGCGATGGCGTTCTATGGACTCCCTGGCAGCGTTGCAAGACGCTCTCGCGTTCCGGGCTGAGCAGCCTCAACGGCGGTATGGCATCAGCATCGACTGCGGCACACATTACGGCCCCGGTTATTGAAAATAACCCGGGTACGGACCAGCCCCAAGCCATGGAGCTTGCAAGCACCAACAACGCTGGAGCTACGAGGGGACCGCAAGAACAACCAAGAGTCTACCCAGTCAACGAGACCCCGTGGCGAGTGATGAAGGAATTAGTGGAGCGCAGAGCCCAGAAGGATAGGAAAGCTACCGGTCAGGCAAGTACACCTTCGGAGGCAAACAAGACTCCAGTGAGAACGAGCGAGCCACAGCAGCAGAAACCTGGGACGCCGGGACCGAACGCCATGGTCCCGAACGCGCCACCGGCGTCCGCTGCAAACAACCAACTGAAGACACTCCCTGGTAACAGGCGAGATTTCGTACAGCTCCCGAAAGGAGGATACAAAATCGTATTCCGACCGAAGAGCCACAACCTAAGAGTGGGAGATTTCAAGCCCAGCGATTACATACAAGCCCTGGTGAAGGAATGCAACCTGCTATACATCGGCGACATGCTTGTCGCGGTGAAAGCCATCTCAAACATAATAATAGTCCGGACGCCAGATGGTGCGAAGGCAGAAGCTCTGCAAAAGACGAGGAAGTTGTGCCTCGGAGACAAACTGGTTGCGTTTTGTTCTCTGGTAGCGCAAACTACAAGGTCCAACCCCTAATCTTACTGGAAAGGCGCGCTCTACGTCTCTGCCTTGGTCTCCCAAAATCAGTTTCAAACGCCCTGCTTTATCTCGAAGCCAGTATGCCCGATTTAATTTCCCGCTTTCAAATACTCACGGTGCGAACTTTCCTCAGGTCGTTGGACCCGATGACTAATGTCAGTACTCCTATTTTTGTGTCTCAGCAGGCCTTATTTTTTTACCATCATTGGCCACGGTATAAAATGCCACAAATTACCTTAACGCAGAAACTTTTAACCCCGATTGGTGTTGATCTCAGTTCCTTGCAGTGGGTTGACGACACGCCGGCAGCAGTGGAATTCCATTTTGACCACATCTTCCCATCTCATGCGAAACACATGCCCACAAACATTTTAAACGGCATTCTTTCTGGTCATATAGCGGAATTCCCCCATCATGTGGTGCTTTTTCCTGATGCCTCCGTCAGCGGCCAAAAAGCTGCAGTTGGCATCTTTTCGCAGGATTTGGCATGGAGCTATTATGTCCGCATCCCAGATTATATCCCCATATTCTTTGCGGAATTTTTGGCTCTTGGAATGGCCCTGCACAAAATTCCGTGTCATGTATCTCACGTTATCATCCTGGCAGATTGTTTGTCAGTTTTAGTCTCCCTTGAAACTTCCCAAAAATATTTTTTTGTGCCGCTTCCTGCGATTTTTTGTCCCGTCCACTTTAAAGGAGGTCCGTTTTGTCTGGGTTCCTGGTCATGCAGGCATTCATTCCAACGAGGTGGCTGATTATTTAGCAAGGTCAGCTCTTGACGGGCCAGTAACGCATCCCGTCCCGAATTTCAGTCTGCTGGCGATCTCCAGGTTTCAGCGGTTCCAACACATATCAGCCAGGTTACGCGATCCCCTACTAAATACTGCTGATTATCAGCACTTAGCATATAAATGGAACGTCCGTTCATGTAAAACCAGGCAGTGTGAGGTATCAATGACGCGACTGCGGTGCAGGATTCCCAGTTTAAATTTATACCTATGCAGATGTGGGTGGTCTCCAACAAACCTATGTGACTCATGCGGGGTCGTTGAATCTGTGGACCATTTCCTGCTCTACTGTCCAAAATTCGCACTTCAGAGAAAGATTTACCTGGAGGCCCCTCTCTCCAGGTTAGGGCTCCCGTTATCTATGCCAGTGTTGTTATCGTTCGGAGCGAGCGCCAAAGGATTTGCTTTGAGTTCAATTTGTGGGAATCTACATGATTACATAATTGCAACTGGTAGGTTGATTTGCTAACTCCTTTAAAAGTCTCGGAGTTTTTTTTTGTTTTTTTTAATTATTATTATTCTCGCCAAAATGTTCTTTGTTATTTCACTTCAAATATTCTTCTGTCGTTTTTCATGAATACATTTTTCAAAATTCACGTTTAATCCTATGAAAATTTTCTTATGTATACCACTACACCTTGGCCAATCCCCCCACGTGGGTATGTGCCATTATAAAGAGGTAAAGAAGAAGAAGAAGAAGAGACAAACAATTCGAGTTCAATGCCTACTGCTCCACGGCGGAGGGAACTATCCGGGGTGTGGTGCATGGAGTGATGGCCGGCACCACGCAAGAGATCCTAATGAACCACATCCAAGTAGCAACGCCGGGAATTCGTGCAGTCTACGCAAGAATCCTCGGGAAGTCAGAGTCAGCGCTCATCGCGTACGACGGACCGAGGTTGCCCAATACAGTCGCAGTGATGGGAGGACTTTACAGAGTTTACCCTTACCAACCTACGAAGCAGGTGTGCTTGAGATGCCACCTGCAGGGGCACCGATCAGACGTCTGCCCGGAACCAGAACCCATTCCGCAGTGTCCTAGATGCAAACGTGCCAACGTCGACGGACACGAGTGTGGGGAGCCCAGGTGTGAGTGGTGCGGCGAAGCTCACGCCACGGGCGATATAGGATGTAAGAGACGTCTCAAGCGGAAAGGCCAGCAGAACCAGCAAGGCAAGAAAAAAGAAAGCAGTTGCCACGGTGGTCACAGGCCGCGGTGGTTCGACAGCGAGGAAGCCGAAACGAAAGGAAAAAACGGATCCTCGAGATCTGCGTCTCGGAACAGGCGCGGCGGCAGCAGAAGCCGAACGCCGTTCTTCAAAGAGGGAGACTTTCCGGGGCTAGCAGACGCGAGAACCACCGACCACGATGGCGACAACGCCTGGGTTCGAGGGAACGCTCACGGCGCTTCCGCATCTAAACAGAAGACCAAGCAGTCCAAGAAGGTGAGTCAGTCTAGGAGCGAGTCTCCAGTCTATCCCACTGCTCTAGACTATTCGATACAGGCTAGATTCGAAGCTCTAGAAAAAACAAACAGGGAACTTAGAGAGGAAAATGAACGACTAAAAAGGAGGCTCTCGTTTATAGAACAGCGACAACAAAGAGAAGAAAATGATACAAACCGAGGAAAAGTACACGGAGTACAATCGCCCACGACGAAAACAAGCACGCAAGGGCCAGCAGCCGTACAACCGCAAGTAAGGGAAGAAATAGATGCTACTATACCACTGCACCAAATACAGGAGCAACAGAAAACAGTCTTGGCGACGCTGGAACAAATCATGAGCAGACTGAACGCAACCGATCAGAGATTGGCAGAACTGTTCAGCAGACAAAACAAGAGAGCACCGGAACAGGTCGACCTAAACGAAAGCGCGAAGATCTTCGCGGCGCAGCAGTAGTGTCACATCATGGCTAACGCAGAAGAAAAATTTACAATATGGCAATGGAACTGTAGAGGATTTCGAAAAAAAAAAACCGATTTCAACATACATGTAATGCAGCATAAACACCCTCCCACTGTAATAGCGCTGCAAGAAACTAACACTTCGCCGAAGATAGTCGGCTACGACACCATAGTAGATGAAAGATTTAAAAAAGTGGCCATTTTATGTCAGAAGGGGGTCACTACGCACAAGCACACGACACCAGAAGAAGATATAGAACACCTTTTAATAGAGGTAATACCTAAGAAGCGCGGGGAGAAGAGCCTATTCGTACTTAACGTATATTCACCACCTCGCAAGAAGAGACATGACTTCAGAAAAATCATTAGAGCGGTGATCGGCCTGGTAAAACAAAACCACCTTGTGATTGTAGGAGATTTCAATGCTCCGCACAAAGAGTGGGGCTACAAGATGAATACAAAGAAAGGAAAAACCATCCTAGATGGAGTGGACACGCACGGGCTGGAAATCGTTACCGATAGCAGATACCCTACTAGGGTCGGAAACAGCGTTTCAAGAGACACTAGCCCTGATTTGACCATCATAGGAAATATCCTAGACTACGAATGGTCTAACACCGGAGAGCAGTTCGGAAGTGACCACTACGTAATTCAAACGCAAATTAAACTTACAAGGTTCAGCACAATCCAGAGAAAGACAAAAATCACAGATTGGAAAAAATTCCGTGAACAGTTGGAGAATGAAGCCGGAAGAACTGCGATAACGGACATCGAAAAATGGACCAAACGACTACGGGAGGTCCACAGAGACAATACTACAGAGCTAGAGGTCACCGATGAATTTCCACGTGCGGATAAACGATTGCTACATCTTTGGGAGGCTCGTAGGGGACTGACGAAAAGATGGAAGAAACAAAAACATAACAGGAAATTGAGACTCAGAATAGCTCAGATCAATAAGGAGATAGAAGACCACACTGCAAACTTACTTAGAGATAATTGGCACCAAATTTGCAATGAACTAAACGGCAACTTGGGTAGCGCTAAAACATGGGCGCTGCTCAGGCACCTCATAGACCCGACAAAATCGAAAAGAGAAAACAGCAAAACGATAGAACGTATCACGCACAATTTTCAGGGAACGGACGCCCAGATTACAGATTTTCTTTGGTCCAGGTACGTCGGAAGCACGCAAGTGCCACCCTGCACCATGGTATATTCAGGGACAAGGAACTCGAAGCTGGATGAACCGATGAAAGACTACGAGGTATACGCGGCTGCCAGGTCATTCACAAGGAACACAACACCGGGAAAAGATCAAGTAACAAATGCAATGATCAGAAACCTCAGTGATGACCAAATCGAAAGCCTGACTGGACTAATCAACGAGCACTGGGAAAGGGGCACGGTCCCGGCGGAGTGGAAACACGCTGAGATTATCGTGATACCTAAACCAGGGAAAACACCCAGTTTGGAGAACCTTAGGCCCATTTCACTAACTTCATGCCTCGGTAAACTATACGAGAAAGTGGTCAAGACTAGACTGAGCATTTACATGGAGGACAACGGTCTGTTTCCGGATACCATGTTCGGGTTCAGAACGGGGCTCTCCACGCAAGACGTGATGCTCCAGTTAAGAGACACGGTACTAAAACAAATATCGGGCACTCGAGAAGGCGTAATCTTGGCCGTAGACCTCAAGGGGGCCTTCGACAACATCGGCCACAATGCCATTCTCACAGAACTCTCGGCAACAAACTGTGGGGAAAGGATCTTCGCATACGTAAAGGCCTTACTGTCTAACAGAACAGCAACGATCGGCATCAACAACATTAGGTCAGAAAAGAAGACGACGCCAAACAGAGGGACGCCACAAGGATCCATCATCTCACCTTTGCTCTTTAACATAGCAATGATTGGATTAACTAGGAGACTGAAAAACATCAAAGATGTAGAACATTCAGTTTATGCGGACGACATCACAGTGTGGACGACAAAAGGATCGACAGGAAACAAGCAAGAAATACTGCAAAGAGCGGCGGATGAGATCTGTCAATTTGCTTTATTTAGCGGGATGCAGTGCTCCCCAGAAAAATCAGAATTTATTAGACTTCACAAAAATAAAGAGGACAGGGGAACGATAGAATTAGAGATAGATGGACAACCCGTAAGAAGGACAAATAAGCTTCGCATCTTGGGAATGTGGCTGCAGGAGAAAGGCAAACGGGACCATACCATCCAGCTCTTGGAACACTCCACGAAACAGATATGCAGGATGTTAAGCCGGATTACGAACAAGAGAAAAGGGGTGAAGGAGCGAGATGCGTTACGGATCACTTCTGCGCTCATCATACCGAGGATGACGTACGCGCTTCCGTACCTACAACCTAACAAAGGGGAAAAGAACAAAATGGAAACACGCATCAGAAGGGCGTATAAGCAAGCCTTAGGCGTCATGACCTGCGCCTCGACAGAGAAGCTGATGAACATGGGGGTGTACGGCACCTATGAGGAGCACAGCGAAACCATGCTCAGATTTCAAATGGAAAGACTGAAAAGAACAGCCGCTGGCCGCGCACTACTGATCAAGCTAGGATACCCGGCAGAAGACGAGGGCGAAGACAAGACAGACATTGACAGCCAAATTAGGAGCACTTTCTTGGTTAAACCAGTGCCCAGAAACATGGACCCGAAGAACCACGAAGGAAGACGGGCGGCGAGATCATTGGAGTTGGACAGGTTCCTAAAGAAGAAACACATGGTTCTGTATGTTGACGCGTCCAAGTACAGAACGAAGGAAAACGCTAGGGCGGTAGCAGTAGTGAACGCCAATGGGAATATAGTTACTGGTGCATCAGTGCGCACAAGGACAACACAAGCAGCGGAAGAGATCGCCATAGCTCTAGCCCTGACTGAAGCCAATCGGCAGGGACTGAGTTACTGGATAGCCACGGATTCTCAGGCTGCAGCAAGGGCGTACAGAGATGGAAGGATCGGCCGAAAAGCCGCGAGTATCCTCTTCGAACAAAAACAACACAGACATGGATCAAACAACACAAACATTCAACACACCATCATTTGGGTCCCTGACACTGGGGTTGAGGGAAATCTCATGGCAGACACCGTTGTCCGAGGGTTCACGAACCGGAGTGCGGGTTTGCCGGTGGAACCCTTCAGCACGCCAGAATCTTACGGGGAGGCAATGAAGGCGTTGTTGGGAGCGCGCAAGAAGTATGCGGCTCCGGCGGATATCCTCAACAGAGAGCAGGCCACCACGCTCAGACGACTTACCCAAGCAGAGCCATGTATCACAAAATGTGGCCGAACAGATACGCGAAAGAGTGGGTGTGGTGTGGGGGCTACGCCACAACGTACCACGCCACCTGGGGCTGCGAAAAAAGCCCTTTACTACCAAAGGTAAATAGCCCTAGTCTAGAGCAGTGGGAGGCCCTCCTGGCTGACTCCGACCCGAGCACTCAGCTTATGCTGGTGACGAGGGCCAAGGCAGCGGCGGAGGCCAACGGTATCCTGGACTAGGGAAGACCGACCACTGTAGCTCCACATCTATCTATCCCCATCCCCCTACTCCCTAACTCTTCCTTTTGAAAAAATAAATAAATAAATAAATGTTTTTACTACTACTACTACTCTCGCGTTCCCCTCTTAGAGGCTAAGCTTAACATCTTAACCACACATCAGTGACCACACTTTAGGTCAAAAAAGTGCACCCCCCTTCCCCCCTGAATTTTGACGGGTGTCCACCGAGATATGTGAGACAGTTACTGCGTAATTTTCTTTCCTCAAATACAATTTTCATTTTCTTCATTACGGGCCATCTTCGTCTTTCTTCTTTCACTCCCACTTCCTCCGTTCCTCTACGGTGCGGTTCAGGTGTCCACCGAGATGACAGAGATTTACTGCGCCATTTCCTTTCCTCAAAAACCGTTGCGTTGAAACGGCAAGGCATCGCGCCGAACGGGTGGTGGCGTTCCGTGGACTCCCTGGCAGCGCTACAACACGCTGTCGCGTTCCACTCCTAAAGGCGAAGCTTAAGCTTAAGCTTAATTAGCAGTTAATTAGTATTCAGGCATTAATCAGTAATTAATCATTAATTAGTGATTTGTCATCACTTAGTAATTAGTACTCGATTACATGTCACGCCACCAGTGCCACAGAAGCACTGAAAGTGGTGCGGAAAACGCTTTCGCCTCTACGCACTTTAGACAGTCAAAGTGCCCCCTGAATTTTTTTGCAATGTCTTCTGCGAAAGAAACAGCAAATGATCCCCTGTTGCTTTGTGAAACATAAAAACTCTGTGATTGATACGAAATTTCTGTAGGATATTTTGACGCAACAGTTTCCAGTAGGTTGCAATAAGCAGCTGTGTTTGCTGTTGACGAGCCTGCTGGCGCACAGAATTTGCACACAATAGGCGACAAGTGAAAGGCTTCTCCACACAATGAATAGGAAACCCCCAAGCAAAGTGCGCATGAAAAAATGAATGTAAACATAAACGTCCGCTCAACGTTGGCGTTGCATGATCGATTAGGGATGCGCGACCGACGGAAGTGCGAACACCGTTCGTGAATTATTGATCACTCTCTACAGTCCTGTAAATAATATTGCTTGTGCCTTCTTGAGGACGATTCGACACTATGAACAATAAAAATTAAGAAACACAACCAGTGTAAAAGGAAGGAAGGAACGAATGAAGAAAGAAAGGAAGGAAGGAAGGGATGAAGGAAGGAAGGAAGGCATGAAGGAAGGAAGGAAGGAAGGCAGGAAGGAAGGAAGGAAGGAAGGAAGGAAGGGATGAAGAAAGGAAGGCAGGAAGGAAAGAATGAAGGCAGGAAGGAAGGAAGGGATGAAGGAAGGAAGTAAGGAAGGCAGGAAGGAAGGAAGGAAGAGATGAAGGAAGGAAGGGATGAAGGAAGGAAGGAAGGCAGGAAGGAAGGAAGGAAAGAAGGGAGGAAGGAAGGAAGGAAAGAAGGGAGGAAGCAAGGAAGGAACGAAGGCAGGAAGGAATGAAGGGATGAAAGAAGGAAGAAAGGAAGGAAGGGATGAAGGAAGGAAGGAAAGAACGAAGGAAGGGATGAAGGAAGGAAGGAAGGGATGAAGGAAGGGATGAAGGAAGGAAGGAAGGAAGGAAGAGATGAAGGAAGCAGGGAAGGAAGGAAGGAAGGGAGGAAGGAAGGAAAGAAGGAAGGGAGGAAGGAAAGAAGGAACGAAGGAAGGAAGGAAGGAAGGAAGGGAGGGAGGAAGGAAGGAAGAAAGGAAGGAAGGAAGGAAGGAACGAAGGAAGGAAGGAAGGAAGGGATGAAGGAAGGAAGGAAGGAAGGAAGGAAGGAAGGAAGGAAGGAAGGAAGGAAGGAAGGAAGGAAGGAAGGAAGGAAGGAAGGAAGGAAGGAAGGAAGGAAGGAAGGAAGGAAAAAAAACATTTATTAAGAGGAGAACTGTAATTATTGATTGATACGAAGCACTCTGCTTTGGTGAACTAAGATAAACGTTTTGTTACTGTCTCATGGAGCTTTCCTGTTTGTAGTTGGATACTCCGTTCTGCTTGGATCATTACGAATAACGGGAAACAAGTTACACAACACTTGCAATAACGGAGAGAACCATGATAGCACATTTTCGTGCACTGAAGATTGAGAGCGCAGTGATTCTTTCTTACAACACGAACCTGCAAGCTTGCATCAATATTTAGGGAACCCAAACGCCAACAGTCGCACACCCACCCGCAGCTGTTAACCATGCATACGAACTTTGCACGCGATATCCTCAGCGCTAATCGTTTGGTTTAATGGAATGAAGTCATCTCTAAATTGTGCGGCGGGGGCAACTTGGTTAGGAATCTCGGGTGCCGCCTTTAGATGCAGGCGAAACGAAAGGCGAAGGTGTACTCTACAATACGAATGCGTAGAATGGCATGTGGCTGAAATTACTCCCTAGAATATTTTTAAAGTAGCACGCACATTTTTGTGGCTCGCTGGGTGTGCGCAAAAGCAACGTCCGCGGAATTTCTAATCCCGTTGGTTAGTTCACAAAAAGCTTTGCCAGAAAGATGAGGACGGTTCTGCATGCAATGTTGTGACCCGTAGAGGAAATTAGTTTTAAAATGCACCAGTCCATTCCGGGTTGCGATCTTTGTTTCCCGCTGCATGTTTTGCCGTTGGCTCAGTACGCATCAGCTCTTCTGAAGTCTGCTGTATCGGCTTGCGAAAAAAATAATAGGAGATATAATCATTAAAACCCAATGGCTGTTAAACTCAGCGCTTTATCTTGGGCTCTCTTTACTCGTAATACATGTGTCACTGCGACGTTTAAGAGTTCAGATTTGTCACAATAAAGCACAGTTTATGTTACAGACAGCAAGCAAAGGGGAGCGCTGATCACATTTTCAAGCCGACGTTGTATGTTCTGCCGTGCTTACAAAGTACCGCGTGCATACAACGAAGGGCAATTCGTCTTCAGCGCCAGCATTTTCATGAAAGGCATGTATATACCTGTCGTCCGCAAGAACAGACTGAATTCAAAGCACCATTCTATCTCTTTAACTAGAATTTCTGAGAACACACAGGCACACAAAGATGCATGTTTGAATAGCATAGCCACACAACTCAGTTCGTACTTGGCTATGCAATCCGCCCCACGAGATGTTCTGTGTTTATTTACAAATCGTGGCCAGGTCCTCTGTGTCGGTCCGCTTAAATACTTTCTAAAGCCACATTTATTACTGAGTGACTGAGCACTGTAGAAACAGGCAGGGCAGTGAGCATTTCAGAACGCTTGGTGGAACACGTATCCTCGCATGACCCTGCACTACAGCCTTGTCTGCCACCTAAAGCGAGCCCTCGCAAATTTATCGCAGCACTTCGGCGTTCTTCCCTGTTCGCGCAGCACGAAATCGGGACCATCTTTGTCTCTACGCAATGACCTTCTGTTTTATAGCTGTTTGTATCAAGTACAAGTGCTTTTTGAGGCTACCGGCTACCCCTATTCTAATGCCGCCGAAGCCTTTCCTTCGAAACTTTACTGTTGAAGAAACACAAAAATCGATAAGCGGTTCCGAACTTATTGAGGCGGAACTTTTCCTTCCGATTACGCATGAAGGGCCTTCGCTTTTATTAGCCTCACCGCTTTCGTGAAGAGCGCAGTCATGGTTCAATGTTTCTTTGTGTTTCCTAAAAACACAATGGAAAACGTCGTTTATGTTCCTTTGGGATGCTCTCAAAATGTTTTATTTCTCCCTTATACTCTCAGGAGAATCTCGGAATCTATCAGATGCGTAGCAGGAATTAATGTGCCTTGAACAAGAAAGTCAGCGAAGAAATAATTCGATGTACTTTATTGTATTACGGTATGGCACAGGTTCCTAGGGTGGTTAACGCTTTTCCTGCTGTTTGTAACCGATTGCAACCACAAAATTTCTGGAGAAGCACTCGAGCTTTTCATTCCAGCCGTATAGATAGGCTGGGGTGGATGCTAAGCATTAATTACTTCTATAACAAAAAATCAACTCTACGATAGGGGATTCCCTTAAACATTGCACCAATACATTTCCCACATCAAACTGTCGTTCAATAGACGATATGCGAAATTGCTTGGTGGTCTGGCAACACCGCGCCCACAACTTCCGGTTTCCATCTTGATTCGGGCGAGCTCGTCGAACTGGTGCATCGTTTGCTATGTACATTCTTGATATCGGTATAGCTGTCATGAATCTTGCGTGTGAAATTTCAACGGCGAGCTTCAGCTGCTGCGTTGTTTTCACTGCTGATCTTTTGCCAAATGTAGGTACTTTCAGTAAGCGCCAACTTCCTCCTACCGCGTCCTGAGCTTCGCTTGAAGTCTGGCGCTGATGATCGGCACTGGGAAGTGTGTTGGCAAGTCGAACTCTGCACCACTCTCATTTTAATTCGCGCATTAAAGCACCGGTTCAAGCATCACGCATTATAAGGGCTATTTTATTCCCAGGTGGACGCGATTTCATCTGGTGGGATAGCGAGCGGTTATTTTGCGCTGAGTGCACTGATGTCTTGACAAACTTCTGTGACAGTGTGAACTTTCGTTCGCGCCGACGCCAGGAGCTTCGTGCATTGCAGTATATTCACACAGGACCCTCGACCAGCTGCGTAATGTGATTCCTTTAGTGCAATGTACAATGCACATCCGCGGTTTTCAACGTCACCGTTTCAGAGCCCGGCGCCGACTGGTTTTCGCCGCAATTCGTTGAAACCGCGTCTTGCTTAAGACGCAGTTGAAGCGAGTATTGCGATGTTGTCAGTCGATATTAACAACAGTAAAGTGGGCACATATAATTCAAGATACTGTAAGCAAAGACGCAGTTTTTTTTTTTTTTTTTCAGATAAGCACTGAGCTACCGCGGCGGCTTGATTAGAGAAAGAGCGTACAGCTGTAGGTGCCTGCACGGACTCGATACGCTGGTCAAGCTGTGTATGCGGTGGTGAAATTCGAATGTTTGGTTGCCTCCGACACTTAATTCGCTTCCTCCCAAACCTACACAAATTTCTTTGTTGCGAAGCAAGCTGTTGCAGCTTGCCACAACGATAAAATCTGATGGCCTGAAGAGTTTTCAGTACAATGTTGCACGTACTGGAAATGCTTGGAAATGCGTCCCGCCTTCACAATAAAGTAGTTCTTTTTTTTTCAGACTTTCGCCACCGGAGATATCGAATGTATAGGAACCCTAAAAAAATAAAGCATTCGCACCTCAGTTTTTATACGTAGGATGTATTGCCTCACAAAGACGCGTTAACGCGCATAACATATGCGGGCGCGATCACGTACGACATTATAAGAAAACAATGTGTGGGAACAACCCCATGGTCCAGAGAGATTGCTAGCCCTTCCAAAACTAATAGAACACGGGAAAAACTTAATTGAACACTTAACAAAAGCAGTAATGTGCGTGTGGTTCTACGAGTGCGCTTAGTACGCCACGGCATGAGCAATCGAGGTTTTTAGATGGAGCGCACTGAGTGCCCATGGCCGTGATTTAACTGCACATGAATGAACGTGCTTCTTCGCGACTGGAATACACGCTTGAGGTACACAGGCGTAAGCTCGCTCAAAAAAAAATAACCTTCTCTATTACGTTGCTCAAGTATGCGTCTACATATATTCACGCCCAACCGGAGAGTTAATAAATGCACTAAATCGTCTTCTAATTTTGATCAGAGGCAACAAAGGATGTGGTCCGTATCTTAAAGTAAACGCAAATCACCTAGAAAGCTTTGTGAAAAATGAGCGCAGAAAGCGCAAGCTGCACACTGAATGGCTTGCTGACACACGATACCTCACATGGCATTTGCTGTTACTAAAACGTTGGGACAAAGTAAAGAAAAAATAGAAAAGCGAAAAGCTGGAACGCACCTAGTTCTGGCACGCATCATAGTTTCTTTGTATAGTGGACAGCATAGCGTAAGAGCGCATCGCCATTCCACTTTTCAAACGAAGCGCAGCCGTTTTAACCCAACGCAGGGCCGCGGTTTCGTTTTCTGTACCGTGCCAACATGGAGGACTTAGTTCTCGGAGCGCCGAGAGATGGCGCTGCGCATTTCTAATATCATTTATTATCTCTCCCCTGCAATATTTCAGCAGCCACGGTTAGCTCAGTTAGTATGCTGCCCTCCCGGTGCTGCAGTTGCCCTGGGTGGATCCCCGGACCAGAAATAATTTTTCTGCCGCTACGATGTTTCTATGCAAGCTGTATGGGCTCCCTGTACCTGTATGGTTGCGCTTTGCTACATAGTATCTGGTGATTTGGTTTTGTTTATGCGGCTTAAACGTCTCAAAGCCACTCAGTCCATGAGGGACGTCGTAGTGGAGGGCTTCGGATAATTTCGACCACCTGAGTTCCTCTAACGCGTTTACTTACATCGCACCGTATACTGGCATCTGACATTTCGATTCCATCAAAATGCGGTCGCCGCGGCTGAGATCGAACCCGCGTATTTCGAATCAGCAGCCGAGCACCATAACCACAGCGCCACCAAGGCGGTGTATCTGGTGTTTGCTTCCTTATTCCAGTTCAAAGTGAAAATTGCGTTGCGACAGTTGCGAGGTGTTTGTTGAGAATTAACTAGACAAGGCAGGCTCTTTGGTTGTTGAGACCCATTTTTTCTAATTACAGGCGTAAGGAAAAACAAATTTCTGGCAACGTTCGTCTGCCGGTTTCAGTTCTAAGCCGCGTTCTCATTTTGCTTTGGCGCTCGGAAATCCCCACACTTGTCACCTAACTGTTTCCTTCTTGAATATTTTGGCGTCCATAAATAAAGAGAGAAACTTCTTCGCTATTTGTATAAAAAAGGCGAGACTGGGCCCCAAAGAATACCTTCGTTGCAACTCTAAATTCCTCATAATTTCATTTGGCCGCGTAGAAAGAGAAGTTAAGCAAGCCTCCTCTTATACAATGTGACGGCTGTAGCACTTCCTGAACGATCTCCTCAGCTTGAATATGCCACCATGAGTTTTTTTTTAGGAGGCGTAAAAAACGATGCCAAATCAAGACGGCATTGCATTAATGCAATGAACCGAGAAAACATCATTGTGTTACGCACTAGGTCAACTATGGTTTTTTTTTTCGCATAGACATGATAAAATCCAACATTCAATCCACCAGCTCTCGATAAGCGCACCACTGACGAAAGAACAGAGCCGTCGGGAAAAACGCTCTAACCAAACTTCTTTTCGTGCCTAAACTTGTTGGACAGCGAAGTGCTTGAGGCACCCCGAAGAAAATCCGATCGGTCTTTTTTCCATGCATACGAATCGGGGTAAGGCCGTCAGCTGGCCAGCGCGAGTGCCGAAATAGAGCGCCTTCGTAACGAATGGGCCTTGCATTGATAGCAATGGCATACGTTTCTGGGCAACTCTTATATAAGCGCCACTGACTGCGTTCCATCAAGAGAGAAATCGATAGCGTCCTTCCGGCCTTGAGAAGAACGATGGCGTCCAATTTCGTGGACGTTGTAAAAAAGAACTACGGTATAGTTTGCTTCGATAAAAGAAAAAAATTTAGGCTTCCCGCCTTGCCCAGTGGCGAAGAGATGAAAAGGGCAGCTGTCCTTTAACACCCCTCTACAGCAGTGCAGCCTCGCTCAGGGGCACTCTCACTGCGTGGTGAATCACTGGCCACTTGGGGCTTGAAGGCATAAAAGGCGTTTGACGCTTGCATGTTTTCATTTCTAAGCTCATGAATGAAAGGGCTGCAGAACTGCACCTCCCCGGAAACCCCGCATCCAATCGCCTTTTTTTTATGCGTAGCATTCTGCAATCACCCAGTTCAGCCCTTGGGCGCGGCCGGGCAGCCACGAAACCACGTGACGTGACGCCACGTGGTTTGGTGACGTCATGTCACGTGGTGATGTGATGTCACCAAACCACGTGAAAAAAACAAAAAAACAAAAAAGGGAAAACAAAAAAAGAAAAAAAAAATCTCTGCGCCTCCCGTAACCGACAGTAGAGTAAGCATGAAATGTTTACGGGCCTAATGTCATCTCGGTGGACACCCGAACCGCACCGTACAGGAAGGGAGGAACGCCACCACCCGTTCAGCGCGATGCCTTGCCATTTGAACGCAAGGTTTCTTGAGGAAAGGAAATGGGGCAGTAATTCTCTGCCATCTCGGTGGACACCCGAACCACACCGTAATGGAAGGGAGGAACGCCACCACCCGTTCGGCGCGATGCCTTGCCCTTTGAACGCAGCGCTTCTCCCCCGGGCCCCTGTGCGCCTGCGCGGCTTTGCTTCGATGTGCGAAGCCCCTAAGAGATCACGTATGACAACGAAGTGTATCGTGGCATTTATGTGCGTTTTGCACGTATTAGAAATCGGAAATTATAATTCCGTGCATTATCAAACGCACAGCGACAGATATCTTGATAAATATTGAGAAGGCACTGGCAGCAGTTATTTTTTGTGACTCCTTTGGAGACCAACCGGCGCTTGCATGCCGGTCGCGTAGGAGGGCTTACAGAGTCTCGTTAAATCTCCTTAAGTCTCGTACGGTGCCCGGATGTTCTCGCCCGTGTTGCCCGGATAATGTGGTGGCAGGTGTATCGGATGTTTTCAGTTCGTGCCGGGCCAGGTATCCGGCAACCACGGGATTATTTTGGCAAACTAGTGTTTATGTCCGCTATGTTCGTTTTGTGGCGTCGCCGCTGTCTGGCCGAAGCCCGGCGTCAACCGGCGACGGCTATGTACCCCGCGTTGCAGAGCCTGCGTCTCCTCATCTGGCAATACCTGTCTGAAAGGCTTGCAGCGGATGGGGAGGCGCGGTTTCTGCGACGGTGGCACACACGCTTCTTTGTCGTGCACGAAGGTCGGCTGGTTATGCCGGCGCTGCGGTATTTGCCGGGCCGACCCCCCCCCCCCCCCCCCCTCTCTTTACCGACTATGCTGGTTTGTTCGAGGATGGTGGTGCATAATTTTGAAAGGGCCAATCACCCTGAGAAAGATCCTTGCCGCCCCCGTGCGTCGTTGCTACGGGAGGCTGATTCTTCTTTGTCCAGTGTACGTTCTATGCACTATAGGCTGTAATTTGTGATATGTACGGTGTGTTAAAATAAGGTCATGGTGTTTCTGGGTGGCCACCCACTTTGTATACATTTGTTTTGCCCTCAGTCATGAGTGTGTTTCCAATGTTTTGTTTGTTTGCACTGTTGAATAAACTTCCCTTTTATTCAGAGCCCGGATGAGTGGATTTCAGTGCCCGGATGAGTGGATTTCAGTGCCCGGATGATGGCTCTCGGTCTCGGCGTGACGTCACCACACTGCCGACAACGGGGGCTAAAAGCATTTCATGCTTAAAAGAAAAAAAAGGAACAGCTGAGCATGGTGGCGGTTGCCACCGCCCCGTTTCAAAGGGGGCGCTCCTATCCATTCATCCATCCATCCATCCATACGTCACGTAGGAAAAGCTGCTGAGAAAATCGAGTGCCGCCAAGAAATACCTCGCGCAAAAAGACCGCGCAATATGCAACGCATTCTTGGCTTAACCAAGCTAAGCCTGGGCATTTTTTAACACGTTTCCGCTTAGGGCTGCAAAAGTCCATACAACTGCTTGCTTGTGGGCTCTTTTTAAGCACCCTGCTCCATCTTAGCACCCGAAATTGTTACTGCGCGTAGAAGAGATTCCGTGTCTTTTCAGCGTATCAGCTAAAGCTATCGGGCTGATTCGAACTATACTTTTTTTGCTAGTCGTCTTCAAATACCACGGTATTTGCGCTACAGAATTACGGCCGGTGTCAAGTTAGGGCAGGTGCAGAAATTGTCTAAATTTTTACCATGCTCTTTCCTTACTTACTTTGTATTAAGCTCTGGATGGCTTGCTGTAAATGTTTATTTTTTTTTCGTAATACAGAAGCGTGCACAGGGTTGCATGCGCTTGATGTTAAAACTTGAGCCGCAAGGAGCAGTCAAAGAAGCGGTTTGTCAGAGCAGTTCTTTATAGTGCAACACACAAAGCTCTTAGTGGGAGTCTAAATTCATTTACAGAAATAATTGGATTCATCCTAGTATTACTGTGTATATAAAATTCTTAATTTTGTTTGATGCCACAATTCAGCGCGAGTGATATATTTTTCTCACATTATGTACTTTTCCTGCACGAATGAAATATGCAAAAGTAACCGTTATCTTCAAAGGAGGGGATAGAAATAATTTGGCAGACTATAGACCAATTTCTATTCTTCCTGTGCTTCAGAAGGCTCTTGGAAAAGCAATGCTCAATTGAATCTATTGGTTCTCTTCGAAACATGGGCGGTTAAGGAAGGTAGTTTTTCATGAGTGCCGCACAGTCTTTCTCTTCTTTGCCTAGGTGAGCTTTGTCATCAATACTGACTATTTTTAGGTTGAGCCACGTTGCCTGCATACTGCTTGACGATCGTTGACCCTTAATTACTGTCTCCATTCTAATTTGCTTGTTTCATGGGTGCAGGTATTCCTTTTGCTGTTCTCCATAGCACATAATTTAATTCTTTATATGTATGGTTTGGTTTGGTTTATTGGGGCTTAACGTCCCAAAGCAACTGAGGCTATGAGGGACACCGTAGTGAAGGTCTCCAGAAATTTCGCCCACGTGGGGTTCTTTACCGTGCACTGATATCGCACAGTACACGGGCCTCTGGAATTTCGCCTTCATCGAAATTCGGCCGCCGCGGCCGGGATCGAACCTGCGTCTTTCGGGCCAGCAGTGGAGCGCCGTAATCACTGAGCCACCGCGGCGGGGTTTTATATGTATGTTCGCCTTGAATGTGCATGTGTTCTGCTGCTCTGCCTTCACCAGGCCTCGGGCATCTCTCATGCTACCCCTGTTGCTATGCGCCCGAGACCCATTTCCTGTATCTCGGTAGGTAAACTGTCTTCAATTCAAAATGTTTTGTCTTCGCTGGTAACAGCTTATAGTTAGTCTACTGAACAATGATTCTCATTATTATATGAATGTCTCTTGAAGCAATTATATAAAATAGAAACCTTATATAGAGCGTCCACTGTTAAAGAATTATCTGCCCGCATGTGATCCGAGAATTAGTCGTGACAGAGTAAACACGAAGGTTTCTGTGGAATGCGTCTTACACGGTTCGTTTTCCAAACATTCGATTAATTTTCTTCCAATATAATGCTTTACATATCGTAGTATTGAGAGCTAGTGCCTATTCATCGCCGACAAAATAACATCTCTAAAGGCGCAGGTGGCCGTTAAGAAATTTGTGATCGCGTACATCCGCGCGCTCATTTTCATAGGTGCGCAGTTTCTGAGGCCGGAAATTGCGAATACTGGTAGCGAGCGTCAGATTTCTCAACCAAAAATAGTTAATCTCAGGCACATTCGGCTGTAACCGCTCTAACAATGCGCAGTACCTAACTTAAGCATGTTTGTGCCTTGTTCAGCGGGATTCAAATTCTTTCTGATTTTAAGGCGGAAGCCTTTAATGTCTCATCATTGTAAGCAGCAGTTGTTGACAGAAAATGTCACGCTTTTCAATTGGTGTAAACGGTCGTGACGTCACAGTGCGGGAATTTCAAACGGGGCCAATTGTACTTTGGCTAGTAACCATGCAACCAATTGAAGGGATCGTATAGTGATGCTCCAAGTAAGTGGGACTGAGCTTAGTTAATTGCTTAATTACCCAATTAGCCTAATTAGCTTTACAAGTCAGGCCATATAAATAAATAAAACCGATTAAGAAATTCGTCGAGCTCAGGAATCGAACCCCGGTCTTCGGCGTGAAAGACGAGCATGCTATCCACACCGCCATGCCAGCTCGATGTTTTGGAATGAACAAAGGCGCGTCTAGTCAATACGGTGTCTTCACTCACTCTCATCCTCCTCCATTCCCTTCCGGCGAGGTTTAGGTGTCCACCAACAAATGAGAGACAGATACATTTCCTTTCCTCAAAAACCAATTTACCGACGAGCGAGGCGTAGAACCGAATGGGTGATGGCGTTCTATGGACCCCTTGGCAGCGTTGCAAGACGCTGTCGCGTTCCACTCTTAGGGGCGAAGCTTAACGTCTTAACCACACCTCAGCGTCCACACTTTAGTTCAAAAAAGTGCCCCCCCCCCCTGAATTTTGTGAGACAGTTACTGCGTAATTTCCTTTCCTCAAATACAATTTTCATTTTCTTCATTACGGCTCCTCTTTATCTATCTTCTTTCACTCCCACTTCCTCCCTTCCTCTACGGTGCGGTTCAGGTGTCCACCGAGATGACAGAGATTTACTGCGTCATTTCCTTTCCTCTAAAAGCGTTGCGTTCAAAGGGAAAGGCATCCGCCGAAACGGGTGGTGGGGTTCCGTGGACTCCCTGGCAGCGCTACAACGCGCTGTCGCGTTCCACTCCTAAAGGCGAAGCTTAAGCGTCATTAATTAGCAGTTAATGAGTATTCAGGCATTAATCAGTAATTAACCATTAATTAGCGATTTGTCATCACTTAGTAATTAGTACTCAATTATATGTGACGCCACCAGTGCCACAGAAACAGCGAAGGTGGTGCGGAAAACGCTTCCGCCTCTACCCACTTTAGACAGTCAAAGTGCTCCCTGAATTTTCTCTTAGTCGTAAACTCCAAAAAAAAAGCATGGTTCAAAAACACTCTGAGCTTTATAAAGAAGCGTAATTGCAGTTTTGGAGTCTACGAGCAGTGTTATCTCAAAAAACGCACAGGAGAAACACAAAGAAACGCAAACAGTGGGGTGCCAACGCACTTTGTTCGCATTTTTTTTTCGTCTCACTTTTATCAGGGTAATAACAAAGAGACTCTGCAGTCACGCGTCTTGTTTTTCTTTGATCGTTTTACGAGGAAGGCACCAATGCGATAAGAAGGAAAGCGAACAGCTGAGCGCGTAGGTACCACCCACGCAGTGCTCGGAACGTCCAAGAATGCATGCCGTTCCTTTAAAGGTAAGTTCCTGCCGCAGCAGGTGCAGTCAATAACAACTGCTCAAAATCAGAGTCCAAAAGCTCTTTCGAGCATTGAAAGGTGTTGTCGGCAACCGGTAGCGGAGTAATTAAATTGTTGTTCACAGTCTGCTGAGCACTTCTAGCGTCATCTATTTCCAAAATGTTTTTTTTTCTTTTTCTAAAGACAACTGCGAGCCGTTACCTGGTTCGCAGAACATGCGAATTGCCTTCCTACTCACGCAGAAGAGGTTCAGCCTGAAAGAGCGGATCCTGGCGCTGCAGGTTATAATGAGCTGGGCTGTTTTTGTTTGGTCCATAGTTGCGGGGAACTTTTCTTTCGCCGCCGCGGTGGCTCAGTGGCTATGGTGCTCGGCTGCTGGCCCGAAAGACGCTGGTTCGATCCCGGCCGCGGCGGTTGAATTTCTTTGGAGGAGAAATTCGAGGCCCGTGTACTGTGCGATGTCAGTGCACGTTAAAGAACCCCAGGTGGTCGAAATTTCCGGAGCCCTCCACTACGGCGTCTCTCATAGCCTTAGTCGATTTGGGACGTTAAACCCCATAAAACCAAAACCAAACTTTTCTTTCGCTGCCTGCAAGTGAGACTAGAGGCAGTCAGGCCCTATTAGGAGTAATGCAAGTGAGACAAAAGAAAACGAAAAAACTCATTGATGAACTTTGAAGGTATAAAGTGGGTATACTTATCTCTGAGCGGTACAAAGTATTACAGGGAAAGAGGGGACGCAGGGAAAATGCTGTCGTTTTCCCGACAGCAGTAAAGGAACAATCCTTACGCCAAACGCCAAGTTATTAACAATTTATATCACGGCAAAAGGATGGCATGAGAATCCTGTGTTACATGCAATTGACTAGAATACCTGGCATAAATTTCGTGGGATAATATATGAAATATTCAGCAAAAAAGTTAAAAAGGTTTCTTGTGCAGATATTTGTGGCGAAAAAAATTTACTTCGACTTGTGGTTCTTCTTCTAAAGAGCATTTCACGAACTGTGTGCATCGCACTCTGGTAAATGCTTTGTACTAACACATGCTATTTTCTATTCAATTAGAATCCCAAGTATCAATGTGATTATCTCCACTGCAGTCGCTGCCTCGCGCTATGACATTTAAATTTTGTTAGAAGGGAAAATATAGCTGTGAAAAATGCAGGCCCAGTAACAGGGCTCGTCAGGCTTCATCCCGCTTGGAGCCTGCAAAACAGCAAGAGCTCTTTGCTTTGTTCATGACTCGAAAAAGACGTAATAGGAGTTGACCGTTTTTTACGCTGGGTTGGAAGTCTAACCTTCGTTTATCTCGCATCCTTCATCGTGCTGCTCACTGTGTCTTCGATTATGTGAAGGAAGCGCTGGAGACAAAAATTACAGCTTCTCCATCGCTACATCTGTAAGAGCCGTTATGAGCATCCCAGAACTTTTTATGTGCTGCAGTAACGCGTGATATTGCTGCATATAGTGCAGAATTTCCGGTTCCCACTTTTGAGTAGCGAAAAACTGCGGCTTTTATGGAGGTGAGATTTTATTTTTTGACTAAGCACTTTAATTCCATTTATCCGGCTGGTTTCAATTCCGCAAAAGCCTGATTTCCTCTCGTATCACCCGTAGGCATTGAAAAAAAAGTGCCTAAAAGCAATAGATATAAAAATAAAAGCATACCTCAATTTTCTTTGCAACGCACAGGATCCGGCCTTTCCGAGCAGGCCTCTTACGCGCCAATAGGAAAGCAATTTACATGTTCTGTCAACCTAGTAACGGCTCGAAGTTGACTCTGGAAGAAGAAAAAGAGTTTTGGAACAGACAACGCGAGCATTGCCTAGCCGACTGTGAATAACAGCTTCATTACTTTGCTGCCGGTTGCCGACACCTTTATACGCTCAAATGAGCTCTACAGCTCTGGTTTTGGGCAGTCGTTATTGCCTGTCCTTGCTGCACCAGGTACACTCAACTTTACAGGAATTGCACGTGCTCTTCGGTGTTGCGAGGGTATAAAAAAATGGTGTAGTTAGAGCTTTCAGTTGCAATAGCTTGAGTTACGGGACTGTAATTTCGCGATACAGAGAAGTGTGAACAGTGTGGCACTTACGCACTCCGCATCTGGCGTTTATTTCGCAGCGCTGGCTTCTTCATAGTACGAAAAAGACGATAGATTTCAGCGTCCTCTTATCGCATTTGTTCAGGCAAAACGAGACTAAATGCGAACGGCGGATAACTAACGTGCCTCGCTGATCGCATTTATTTCTATTGGTCCTGTTTGTGTCTGGAAATTACGCGTCTCGAAAAAGATTTTAACGTGCAGTTACAGTGGTTAAAATTATAGCGCATATATTGTTTGCGAACAACGTTTTCCTGGTTTGCTTCTTACGACACAGAGGAAGTGAGCGCCTGGAATTTGAAGCAGGGTGAACAAGGCGAAAACTTGTCTAAACGAGGTCTGGTTGCGTGGTAGAAGCAGTTTCTTCCAAAATTTGGTCGCGGTTAATTACTTAAGTGCAGTACTAACTTAGACGCAAACAATTACAGTTTGCAGTGCTGGGCCTAAAAACCGCTCAGTTATAAAAATTTAGCGCGTAGATGTCCACGATGACAGATTTCATTACGGCGTGCTCTGTTTGTTCAGGTGTCACATCGCAAGTGTGAATCTACCGTAACTTTGCTTTGCGTGCCGTGAAAAAGCTCCGCTGCACTACACCAAGTGGCTCACAATCTTGGGAGAGCTAAATCAAGTACACGCGCGAAACACAGAAGCTTGTAGGACGTGATCTTTACAAACTTCCTTGATTACCTTGACAAGAATGGTTCTGGAGGAACACTGTATAGTAAATGTGCTCGTTAGCAATGCTGAGTGCTTGTCAGCCTCTAATTTAACATAACGCCTTCATGAGGCAGTCACACGGATATGATTTTAAGCGTTCAACACATTATGTATAAGCTGTTACCAGAGAGGAGGAAATTACAGAAATCCCATTCGCGGAGTTTGGGCGACAAATGAAGTGTGGCATTTTTTATACATACCAATACCATACGACGGTTGCAATGTTTTCTTTTAATGAAGTTAAGTTCTCACTTGCAGCATCGTGTGTCGCACGATAATGAGCTGCTTTGAAAAAAAAATTTTCAGGACGACCAAGGCGGCGAAAAGCTGAACCTTAACTGCAAGCACCTCGGTGTAGCTGCTGCTTCTTAAACAATGATTACTCGCAGCCACTCTCGGCGAAGCCTTCTAATGCTAGAAAGACAAGAACTTATTGAACGGCAGAGTTTCACTTAGTGCCGCATAAATAATGAAGGGCAATGTTATCAATGTAGGCAATTTTCATCGCTCGCCTCTCTAGGTGCTAGCCTCATTGCAGTAGTGGAAAATAAATGCAACTTGACGATGGTTCTAAAATAAAACAAAAACGGGGGTGGGGGGAGGTCTGAAATAGCGTGGTAATTGGCACTAATAACTAGAAACTGCACTGAAGCCGTCCTGAGCGCAAAAACAATTTTGGGTGCGAAGATGTAGCCGGCCGCTTAAAAATGAAAGCGAACAAAAACCCCAACCTATTTTTCTAACCCTCGACCTAAACGCAAAAAAAAGTAGGTTAGATGTGGCTTATAGCAGCGAACAATTCTGCATGCCTTTCATTTGTCGACTGAAAAATAATACTTCCCAACAACAATCACATTATGCTGCTATAAAGCAGTGTGTTGTTAATGACTGATTACGCAGTGGTGGTGTTCTTAGGAGATCCCGCACCTGTAGAGATGGGTGTCAGAGGGCACGGGCGTCCTTTTCATGTCTTCGTCCCTATGAAAGGCAAAAAGGCTGTTTTTTTTCTTTCTATAGCACCCCACTCTGCCTACTCCTTCGCTGCACCGTCCGCTAAATTGGATGCCCTCTTTCCCCTAATGACTAGGAGGCCCTATCGATTGCTTCCTTTATGCAACGCAGTCAGCGACGCTTACATACGAGTTGCCCAAAAGCATATTCCATTTGCATCAATGCAGGACCCATTCATTAGGAAGAGGTCCTATTTCCGCGCTCGCACTGAGGAGCTCTTGGCCTTTCCTACATTTGTATGGAGGGCAAAAAACCACTCACAGTTGCTTCCGTGTGTCTCCTTCACGTTGCCGCCTAATAAACTTGTGGACGAGAAGAATTACTCTGTTACAGGAAAGAACGAAGCTCATTTTTCCAGGAGATTGATTTATTTTTCATCACTAGTGCGCTTGAGGAGAGCTGATGAATCGTGCGCTTGCTTTGGACTTTTGCACGCCCATGCACCACAAAAACAGCAAACGTTCCTCTCAGTGCTCAACGAATATAAATTCCTCGCTTCCTGGCGTAAATGAAATGATATTCCGGCAAGGCGTCCCTGGCGTAAATGAAATGATATTCCGGCAAGGCGTCGTCCCTTTAATCAGCTCAAAAAAACGAACAACGATGTCTGCTTATTCTAGCTCAGTCCCTCCTCATTAATGAAGTGTGGCAAAAATCGCAGCGTATAATCCTTTAAGATTCTCAATAGATGCAGTGTTGAGAAAAATTTAACATTTGTGCGCGTACATTTGGAAGTCCTATAGTTTTACAAAAATACCGATAATGACTCAAATATGTTAGTATTTCATGAATGCCGCACATTTCCACTCTCACAGAAATCTAGCCCTATGCTTTAAAAAAGTTATAGTTTTTGCTCAAATGAATACTTTCATTATTTTTGGGAACTGTTTCCGCGATGAAAGATTAGCTACAACGTCTTTTAGGAAAAGATTGCACCGCATGGAAGCAATAATAGGTAGAGCAACGGACAGTACTTGTCAGGTAAACCGTACGACATAGCAACGTTCCTCACTATTTCTTGCGACTGAAGATAGATTCCAGAAGAGTCTCAGTTTTAAGAACGATATTATAAACGACCAACATCCGCCTTCAGTGTATATTCAGCAGGGAAATTTTTCTTTCTTTGTGTTTAACTGCACGCAAATTATGAAAGTATAAAGCTGGGATAGGGGTGATGAATGCGGTGGTTTCCGAGGGCCCAAACCGAAAGAAAGCGGTGATGAGAAGTGAAGCGGCCTTGCGAGCGCTCTTTAAAGTTGTGTTGTTGTTTTCTTTCGGCCACAAATAAAAAAAATATGCCCTGAGCATCCCAGAACTGCACTGCACACTTATTTTAAGACACGGCTGAGAAGATTTCTAACAGAATTTTCAGTTATAACGCAAATCCCAGAGAAATCAGTGAATAGGATGTCTCCAAGCGCCACTATATGGCTACAAAGGGTAGCTATAGATAGAGCTTTCACAGCAACTTCGTAGTGGATGAAAAAGTTTTCCTCATCCAAGGTTTAGTCGCCTTCCCTGGACAGTTCCACAACCAACGCAGCCGATCGGGACGGCTAGCATATGGCTGGCCTGAATTGAACCAATCAACAACTAGAAGTGACGACGCTTTTGGCAAAATGTTTAGGGGAATTCTTTAAGGCGGAGTACACTTGTATAAAGAGAGTACTTAATCGTTAGCATTCACCAAAGCCCTCCCATACAAAGTAAATCTTTACAGCTTCCACAGAATATGTGTATCTGCAGTCAGAACTGACTGAAAAGAGTTGGTACCCCGGCACACACATGCTATTCAGTAATATACAAAGACGCATCGAATAGTTTATTCTTTTTCCTTTTCAGTTCAGGCATTTTACTTCGTGCTACACGTCTGAGTAGAAGAAAAGGATAAACATCTTAGAAGCGTGCCGAATGCTACAAACGATGTTTCCATGTTTTTTGAGAAACAAAGAATGAGCCATTACTGTGACATTTACGAAAGCAGCGAGGCAAATGAACGCCAAGACCGTTCGTGCGTCGACCGGAGGAGAAGTTCCGCTTCACTAAACGCTTTGCGGGGCTAGTTGGTCATGCATGGTTGGCATGCATGTAGCGCATGCATGCCACTCCCGTCTTCTCGAGCTGTTTCTGTGTGCTCCTCTTAAGTGTAGCGCAGGATTACTTTTCAAGTTCCGCTTCACTAAGTTCTCTGGAAACCGCCCACTGATTTTTGTATATTTTCCAGACTAATGTTTCGAGACGACAATTCATGCCGCATAAAGAGACGCGTTGCGATTGTCCGCGTAAATTATTTGTAATATATACAAGCAGGTCTCAAACAAAAAGACGTATCGTAGCGAAAAGAATCTCTTGTGTTAGAGCTACGTGGTCGATGCGAAGCGCCGCAGTGCCGCGATAAATTTGCAATGGACTGCAGTATCTGGTAGGCAAGGCTCTAGCGCTAGGTCATGCGAGGACACGTCATTCACAAGGGCTCGAAAATGTTCGCCGTCCAGTTGAATTCTGCTGCACGTTTACACGGAGTAAACAGGCTCAGAGAAAATATTAAGGCGAAAGCCTTTAATGGCTCATACTGTCGGCCGTTAGCAAAGCGTGTCACTTGCGTTTAACTCAGGAACTAAGAAATATAGAAGAAAACCAATGGTTGCTACAGGTAGAGGAAAAAATGAACCTAGAAGCCAAGTTTGCTGACTGTAGATTAATTAGTTAATTAACATCCGGCGTACCTCAAGGCGCAGGCTTATCACCTCTTTTATTCCTCATCTACATCAATGACCTGCCGATCAACATAAAATCCACGCTACATTTATTCGCAGATGACTGCGTTATTTACAGCCCCATCCACGGCGCTAGCACCATTGGCGCTCTTCAACAGGATCTAACCACTATCTCAACCTGGTGTGACAAATGGCGCATGCCTCTTCATCTAAATAAATGCCAATCCGTATCATTATCCCGCAAAAACACAGTTATTGATAGCACTTACAACATAAAATCGGTCGCCGTTACTAGAACATCATCTTATAAATATCTTGGAGTACACATCACATTATCACTGTCATGGACAACACACATTCAGACCATCTGTTCCAAAGCATCGCACACACTTGGTTTTCTCCGGCGCAATCTAAAATCTGCATCACCTGAAGTAAAAAATTTGTCATACGTAACATTCGTACGTCCTAAATTGGAGTACGCGTCATCTGTCTGGCATCCATCACAATCGTATCTCATCTCGGACATTGAAGCCATTCAAAATCGCGCCGCCCGTTTCATTACATCGCAGTACTCAAGAAATACCAGCGTAACATTACTAAAATGATCCCTCGGCTTTCAAACGCTAGCAACTCGCCGCGTAATTTCCCGTCTATGCCTCTTTCACTCTTTCTTTTATCGCTCACCAAGACATTTATTGCTGCAGCTACCCCCCCCCCCCCCCCCCGTGCGTCATCCCGCCTAAACCACAGTAACCCAATCGCACGCATTGAAACCCGCACCTCCGCAATGAGCAGTTCATTTTTTCCCGACGCCATAGTGCTCTGGAATGGCCTTCCCGACAACATAATAACATGCTCCGATCGCCACCTTTTCCGTGAGAAACTAGCTAATCACTACTCATAAACATCATTCATACTGCGACACTGAAGTGCACACCGTTCCCTGTTTTTCTTTTTCTTTGTTTATTTCTTGCTTTCAGTTTGTGTATTATTGTACTCTTTTTGTACTCCGTGTATTTTCCCCCCTCTCTTCTTTTTTTTTTGTTCTCTGCCACTACCCTCCAACCAGTATGTACGCCCCCCCTCCACTTATGTAATTCCTCCGGGCTTTTAAGGGACAAATAAATGAAATGAAATAAAATTGCGTCGAAATAGTGTGGACGTCGTTATAGCCACGGGAATGGTGTGGCGTCGCATCCACCGGAAGTCGTCACGGCGTAGTGAATATTGTCACAGAATGGTCGCAAAAACGCTGAATTTGTGCCAAATTAGATAGGAAAATGTCTACTAAGCGTAATTAACACTTAAGATCTCCAAAATATGTATGATTTGGGTATCGATGAAGCCACGGGAACGGTGTGACTTCACATCTACCTGAAGTCGTCATGGGATGGTGTCCCGTGCTTTCGCCTCTTAACACTTTAGTTGCCAAAGTGTCCTCGCAATTTTTAAGTAGGCATAGATTGGGCCAACTGGCATCCAACAGGACACGTCGGGTGGCGGATGGCATAGACATAGACTAAGAGAGAGTGGGGTCTGGTACTCAAGTATGTATTTACTTGTGCCTTGCTTCCTTAAAAATTCGAGTTGAAGACAAGAAGTGGTGCTTTGAAGCGAACTGAGTAAATGCACGAGGAGCTACTAGCCTTTTCCGGTAGACGCAGAAATCTTATCTGATTGCAGAGCGGTTTTTACACTCCAAAGTTGAAAATACTGGCGTTGAAGACGAAAACAACTTCTGTGAATGAGGTGTTGAGCGATGGTGGGAACGTCTTTGGTTAGTAGATCCCAAGCACGTCAGAACATATAGTAGCATACTAGCATTTTGCTAGTTCTGCACTTTAAACGCATACGGCAAGTCAAGAAAATTTCGACAAACCCGTTAACCTTGCGTGGCACTCAACCCTTAAAATAAGTGCGGGATTATTCAATGTTCGGAACATTGCACTGATTTGCAATGGGAGTTAGAATAGGTCAGTGTGAGTGCAGAAAGCACTCTACAGGTCGAATTTTGCAGCGAAAAGTATCCAGCATGATAATCCACATGTACTAGTAGAAACTTGGGAGACTCATCAGGTTTTTCAAAATAAAGAGTTAAAAATGCACACTTTGAATCACGTGGTTTTCGCTACACGCGATCATAAGGTACCCTAGTTGGTGTGAAGTCCAGGAAAGCTGGACATAGTGTAAGATGAGGGATTTGTTTGAAAGCAAAATAATTTGCTCTGTATTTAGTGGAATTCAGCAGCATCCATATACTCAAAATCATTGCAAAATTTAAATGAAAAAAGGAAACAAAACCCTCCACCAGCGCTATTCTCAACACCGAAGAATATGGCAGGTGCTTCACGTAAACAGTGAAAATTAAAAAAAAAATGGTTTTGTGAGTTGGCAGAGCGTTTGTCTGGCAAAATATTTTTTTGCGGTTTAGCTCATTAGAATAAAGGTATGACGTGCTAAGAAGTAGGCTGTTTAACCTATAATAAATATCCCACTTTTAAACTATCACTGTTGATTTCTATTTTATGAGAGGCGTGTTGCCCACTGTAAGTAATGTACATATAAGTTTTATGAATTTTTAAAATGCAGTTACCGTCGGCGCTGAGGCCGCACAAATTTTGGCTACTTCATCAAGTTATGTGCAGTGGATGGGTTTCTTTTCCTGCAAGTTTTTAGAAAGGGCATGCACTATGGCGCGGTGGCGAAATTTGTTATGTCACAGTGCCGAGGGTAACGGCATTTAAAATTCAAGAATTTGATATGGATAATACTTATGGTGGGCTACACGCGTCTCAATAAACAAAGAGCTAATGTTGGCGGTTAAAAGTTAACAATCGAAAATTAGTTAACCAGCCTACTAGAAAGCACGTCTTAGCATTATACTGATGCGCCAGACCGCATGCTTTGGAGAAAAAGTGCTCTTCAAACCCAGAAAGCCTTTTTTTTTCAACCGCAGACGGCCTTAGGTGAAAACAGCTAGCGTATAGAGCCTACCGCATTGGCGGCGCGGAAATAACTAGTGAATTACACTCCTGATATTAGCTTGACATTTCATTGTGACATTTTTCAACTTTTTTTTGAGCAAGCGTAGTTTCTGTTACATCCCCTTGCTTTGTCTCTTGTTTTCTTTTTTTTCGTGTAAAGTTTTTCCTACTGATGCATACTTTTATAGCGTTCTTGTCTTGTTGAATGTGTTCCTTTTCTGGGCTTGGTACGACGTTTTGCCATGTCATTTTTTAGTGTGTGTTTCTTTCGAAACAGGGTCGTCTGTTTCATTCGAAACAAGCGCACGTTTGATGTATGTTTCCGAAAGCACTGATAACACGATGTAATCGGCATCGGTATCTTCCCGCATGCTTAGTCTTCCGAGATTGCAGTAAGTTCTAAATAAATGAAATAAAATAAATGGGGCGTGTACGCTGTGCTAAAACTTCCTATATCCTGAAACTCAGCGGCGGCGGTGGCGCAATAAAAACTGAGTGAAACATACAAAAAGAAAACAATGTAATCGCATCAGTATCGTGTTATTGAACCCCTACCAATTCATTAACGAATACATACTTGCAGTTGTGATGATAAATTACTTCAACGCCAAAGTACGAGACCGTGGCTGGCAAGCTGGAGACTTGCATTTGTAGCTGGTAAACAAGCTGACAAGGTAGAAGTCCGCTAGAAACTCTACGGCTGCAAATTACTGCAACGCGCACGTGCGTCGAAGTGCTCTCAAAGTGTGTTTTCCGCCAGTCTATTCCGCAATAACTAACTCGTACACAGTCCTCTGAGGCCGACTACGAGGGCCGGCTACGTGTTAGGACACGCCGCGCCGAGCGTTTGTTCGGCATCACAGACTCGTGTCTAATGAGGGTCGCTGTTCGTAGGCGCGCCTAACGCAAAGCGGCGCTTCGCTGTCCTGAAAATAACGCCGTCTGCGGTGGAAACAGAGAGGTCACATGCGCGGTTTACTCGTTAGCAGTGCCGTTTACTTATTCCGAGATTTCCGCGTCATCGAGTCCCAACGATGCCGTGTGCTCAGTAGGCACCATTCCTGCTGCGCAATTCAGAGTAGTTAGATAACTAATGCGGTGCTCGTTAGACCCAGCTGTGGGCTGCAGCCACGCGTCAGCGTTAATTAGAGAGAGATGGGAGAGGCCTTTGTCCTGAAGTAGACGTAAGTAGTTCGTTTCCCATAAATGACAATACGAGAGACGTCTTCCTTAGGTGTGAGAGGGCAGCAGTATGGACGCAGTATATCGTAGCTGAAATCCTCTCAAGACGTTATTATCCTAGCTTTAGTTCAAACTACCTACTCTGTAGGGCTTTATTACTAACGCAATATTCTGGCGAGACCTGTAGTACTGTCTCACCGGGAACCGAAACATCATCTTGATAGCATGTCGTCAGTGGACCTAGAACCCAATTCGGCTTTCAGTTAGTAGGACTCCTAGGAACATAGGAACTCATTAAAAAATCGATTTCAACTAGTGAACTCATAGCTGGGATGGTATGCAGCTGGTATTGGAGCGAAACGCTTCGAATAAGGGTGCTTTCATCTTTTACCATAGCTCAGAGACTACATATTTTAGACTGATGAGCTGAACTTGAGTTCATCTACAAGCTCTTAAAAACAATGGAAGAGACAGAATAAATATTTTGGCAGTGGTTCTCTAATGAACAGAAAAAGGAACCAGCAAGGCTCCAGAAAATGCTAAAGGGGACACAGAGAGAATAAAGTCAGAGAACATCAGTGGCTTACACGCATTGAAAATTACAAATACTGAAATTGATTTAATAGGCTTCTCCGGCACTTTACTCTCTGCAAAGTAGTAACGAGAGCGCGTCAGCGCATTGTTATGTGTAGTATAATAAAAAAGGCAATATATATATCAAATACAATATCATAAATATTCCAGTATTTTTTTAGCGCTTATTTGTGCTGCGGATATTTTCCTATCTGCGCCCTGTCTTAGATTTGGGTAAAGCTCTAAGCTGGTCGAAAAATGCTTCTTCATATTTATTCCTAACAGAAACAAATGGTCAGAACGCCTGGCACGTCATATCCTCGTAATTTGTCGTCTCTTCTCACCTCATTTTCTTTTTAAGCTTTCACCTCGCGCCGAACTTCCTTCCAATTTTTTCAGCCTTTGTCATCATGCATTTGAACGCATGCGAAGTATTTTTTAACAGCCAAATCTGCTAAACCAGAAAATTCCTAGCTCGTGGTTTTCCTGTTTAAATATTTCAATTAAATTTGGAGAGAGGGAAATGTGGACAACGGATGTCCCCGTTTCTAGCCTCCTGGTATCTGATGTGTTTGTGCGCGCCAAAACTTCGCGACACTCCTGTGTACTTCATGCTTCTCCATAACGTACACCCCTTCTTGTAAAAATTTTATTTCCGCTTCAAGAAGCTTCTGTGCCTCGATCATCGTTTATCAATACTCGCCTTGAAGTGGCATAATTACCGACCTCAGCCTTGAGTATAATTGTTTGGGACACTGGCTTCCCCGCGTCTTTTCTCAACTTTTCATTGCTTCAGCACTAAATATGGCGTTCAGATTTATAATTACGGCAACTTCTGCGGAATGATTTGTTAAATACTCAGCGCTCAAGATTATGGAGCGACGTTGCGTACCTGGAACGAACCGTTTACTCGCTCTGATTCGAATTTGGATACTGCAGCTAGGTATCATAAAATAACGGCGCCTCGTTTTCTAAGTCAAGCTGCTCTAGTCGACAAAATTGCAAGTTCCTAATGTTAGTTTTTTGGCCCTGCTTTTTTTTTCTGGATAATGGTGTTCTCGTTATTCCAAACTGATGTTTCTTTCATCCATTGTTTTTCCCCGAACTACCTTCCTAGCTTTTCGGAGTTTCGTCACGCTCCCCATTGTAAGCTAGTGTATTAAAACGATTCCTTTGCATTCTCATTTTATTGTCTATTTATTTTTCTTTTGTTCCTTCATTAAGTGACATCATGCCGCCCGTTGTGTCGTTATTTCTGGCCGAATTCTAGCAGCCAAAATGAGTACAGCGGGAGGTGGGAGGGGTGGGCGTGAAGTGTATGCGGAGATGCCGGTCATATTTTTACTGTTTTTATAGAATTCGCGACTAGCATTTGCATTCAGCCATATCTAGTCTTGCTTTGGCTTCTCATTCATTTTTTTTTAATTTTTCTTTGATTTCACACTTTGCGGAATCAAGATGGGGATTTAACGCAATGCATCACATCCTTAGACATTCTGAAACACCGGCCACGTGGCCACATATAAGTTCGCCCAACTAGAAGTATTCCGCTTAGGCGTGTTTGATGGGAAGATCTCCCGGCGTCTGCCATATTCCTCCACAAGGCTCCGCAGTTTTAGGGTGGCGACAGTATGGCTTATACTATGGGCCACTACATCTCCTAACTTTTGTCTAACTATGTCAAGTCCTCGACCACAGCGCGCGTAATAAATGACGTGAAAGGAATACGACAGGTCTCTCGGGATCGCGTTGGCTCCCTGACCACAATATCTAAGCTCGACTTGAAAGCCTGTAATTACAGACCAGCTCGAAGGGATGGGCTCCAGGGCCACCACGACTTGCAGCTCCTGCGTCGCGCGCAGTAGTACGCTTGACGCTCTACGCCGTTTACTGCGGCCACTACAAGCATCCGACTCACTCCGTTTGTTCAGAACGCATTACTCTAGTTATTTTCAGTTTACGAAATTCAGCTGCGGCAGCGCGTAGCCAGTCCATTGGACTAAACGCCGCGTTACTTCTATGCGGCGCTGCTCCTGTTGGTGGTCGTTGGAGAGATAAGACGAAATAAACAAAAAGCACCATGGCTTCTGCTTTTTTTTTTTGCGTGCGCGAGGTGGCCTCAAGAGACTTTAGTTGTCATCCTCTGATATGTTGTTGTTGCGCAAACTGTGCACGCTTGAGAGGTAAAGCGCACAGAATAAAGGCAAGAAAAAATGAAACAACAGTGGCTTTTATTGCTTAAAGTGTAGTTTTTTTGGTGTAGTTGGCATAAAAGCTTGCTGGGCGTACAGCCCTTTTCCAAAGAATACAGCTCAAGCTTCTAAGCTGTTTAGCGGTGCTTCGTAGCATATCTAGCAGTCCAAAGCTTGGGGTATTGTGGACACGAAGCCATTCCTGTTTCGAGAGGCTGAGGATGCATAACGAGGCATTCAACAGGCCTCCCAAGCGAACAACTTGCGCCGCATACTTTTGAGGGGGGTGTACGTGATAGACAGCAGCACTTTAGACTTCATGGGTACATAGTCACCTATTACTAACAGCGAATGGAGAATAGAGCCACAGGAGAGGCCATTATGTCTGCTGCCATTTCTTCTTCTTCTTCTTCTTCACCTCTTTATAATGGCGCATACCCATGTGGGGGGATTGGCCAAGGTGTAGTGGTATACATAAGAAAATTTTCAAAAACCAATTTATTTATTTTTTGCTTCGCGACGCCAAATTAACCTCATTTGAGTCCTCCCAATATTCGTAAACTTTTGCTGCCGACTTTACGTCGCCTTTGATTTCTGTAACGTGCTATTTTTTGTCCCATCTCAAAATGATAGTCGTCAAGATAAGATAATGGTCAGGAGTACGATTCATTGAGTCAAATTTTACCTGTAATGAAACAACCCAAACTGAAATGTTCCGAAGTGATGGGGCTGATTTTAACACTGAAATGAATTATTGCATAACACAAAATTTTCGTAAACTCTCTGCCTGATCGTGATTATTCGTCACGCATCACTGTTTTTATTGCAATATAGCCATTCCCCAGCGCACGGCAGTTATAAAAACTGCTTTCAGCTAGCGAGTAATTTGCACGACTGCCTGCAACTTAATGCTTTCAAAATGCAAAATCAGGCTTTCTTGTCTAAATTAACAAAATACAACCAAAGTTCATTACAGCAGCAACGAATGCAGCCACGACTCCAGATTTTGTAGGTTGAATTCGCTCATATAATGAGGAGTCAGTTCCGGGAAATCTTCGCACTAACTGCTTTCATTCACTTAAGGGCACTACCTCCGAATGTGCGTACAATTCTAGAACAGCCCATTTAATTGTTTGTGGCATACCTTCTGCGCTTGCGTCGCATCTGTTGAACTTTTTTCCTAAACGCCTACAGGAATCTTAATGAATTCAATGATGCCGGCTATATTTCAAAGCCCCGCTGGACAGAATAGTAGGACCATTCCGTGCCTAGAAAATGGGGTAACTTTAAAAAGAGAAATAGAAAAGGACGTTGCCAAGGTTCGCGTTGTGACTACGAAGTGCCGTCTAGTGCTTTAACGTTTTCTTCTCTGACGCTATGAAATGATTTATTGAAGCATACTGTAGCAGAGTCTTTCCTGCGGAAACTGCTTTGGATTACAAAAAAAATATTATTTGGGCTCAAGTATGATTGCTTGAAGAATGTGGCTGATATTCTGTGAGTGTGGAAGTGCACGCCTTTCGAGAATTCTTGAAGGTTTTTTGCTTTAACGCCATTGTACTGAAATTGAGCGTTAGGGTTATAGGCATATAAATCATCAGATTTTTAATACCGAGGAGCAGAACATTCTTAGGAGATTGCAAATGTATTCTCAACACCAGCTGAGTTACACCAGCGTCACCCAACACTATACTCTGGCAGTTCCCGCCCTGTGGAGAGCAGCTAACCTATGCCGTACGGCGTGGGCATGTGAATTCAATACCACAGCTGACCCGACAAACGCCTCGGGGGAGCGGTATGAGGCCGTAGTGCTCAGCGATGACCCTGACCTCAAGCCCTGGTTGATAGTGATGATCAGCACAGCAGCGATAACCAGGGAACTGGGGGTCTAGGCAGCCCTCCCACAGGCTCTATAATTATTCAGCATCAATAAAAATGTTTTCAGTCAATCAATCAACCTCCACACTTCAACGTGTGTGATTGAGTTAACTGAGGGTTTTATACGCTTGCAGGTATGTGTGGTGGTTGGTTAAGGCAGGAAATAATGTCATCGGATTATACAGCGCGAAATTATGCCAGTAGCAAAACATGAATAAAAACTTCACCTTTGTGACATCTAAGTTTAGTAAAACCTGGCCCTCATTCAACGTTTGCAGTTGAATCTGCTTTTAACGCTCCTCCCACGCCTCAGTGTGTGACGATTGTTCTTCTGCTTCAGGAGAATTCCGGCGACTGGTTTATCATCGGAAAATTTTGTTTGCGTGGACATGTTGCACATCTTTTCGTCAGCCCGTTGGCGGGTAGCGTTCCGAGGGCATTGTTGTGCCCCTAAATTTTCGGCTCCTACATCCCGCACTGATTAAACGAGAGTATAAGTCACTACAACAATTTTCCAATCACCAGTAAAGGATCAACAAAACTAACTTTGATGTTGACAATAATTTTCTATTTGCTTTGAGTGAAAAACCGCTATGTACGTCGTCTGCGTTTTTTGTAATGCTTATTTCTATACGGTGGAATTATTTTACTGCATATGCTCAATAGGTCCTACAAAAGCCAGTAACCGCTCTCTGAACGCGCATGTAGGCAGCGGCTTCTTGAAAAGGAGCAGGTAATAATCACGTATACCCTTTCTGCATGATGAGATATGGCGGCCTAAATACCAAGAAAAATGTCACATGTTTCGATTGAATTATTTCCAGTGTGTTTCAGTAATGATCTTGTTTTCGTAACGAGCAGCTTGCCGATGGTGCGAATATTATACGCCGCAAGCGTCAAGTGAAATTTTACTGTGCACGAAAAGCGAGACGTCCACAACAACATCGCGCATGCAGCAGTGGAAACTAACGTTTATTTAGTGCTCGATAGTGGTGTTGTATACTCACATAGGACAGCACGACGAACTTGGGTGCGACGCCGTTCATGAAATATTTATTCATCGTTGGCTGGTTTTCAGTGCATAACATTAATCGCCCCGTCTCGAAAACGATTCCAAAGTATTAACAATAAAAAAAATGAAAGGGAACGCATCCATCGTGATAAACAATAAATTTTCATTAATATCTCTAACCGGAAGATTTGAGTTTCGTGCGTTCCAAAAAATTTTGACGAGCCACTTTCCGGTCTTCCTCTTGCAGTTTTCATTCTCATTATAATGACCGCAAACCAACAAGAAACGAAACTTACAAACAGCAAAAAATAACTGTCTGCACAGTTTATCGCAGCTTCGTGAACTGAAGGCTGGTGCACATGCAAGCGAATGAGCGACTGAGCGGCTCGTCGCAGCGTAAATGTTGTTGGAATCTCGCCGCTCATCGGAGCGACGACTCTAAACAGGTTTTTCCGCCGCGCCGGCAGGATTCGCTAGCAATTACGCATGTATGTGAAGCAGACTTTGAGGTTTTACAGCTAGCGATTGTTTAATGCACCAAGAACTCATCAGCTTCGCTTCACTCTTGAAGGTCTATTTATAAGCGCTGCGTGGCAAGGCGTACCGGGCCTGCGCATTAGTAGGATGCAGGTCCAGCGCTGAGCGCAATTATTAGGTTTAGCGTAGAGACGTATTTCCTAAAATTACAAGCGCTGTCTTTCAGCTAACTGTGTGTGCACGTTACCGGTGTCTAGACACTTTCTAGGAGGTTAGTGCCAGCTGTAGCAAACAAGTGTCACGCGAAAATCGAGGACGGCTTTGCCTGCCGTGTGCGTAACTGTACAGGGCACGAACTAGAAAATGCGATTAAGACTCCGGCTTGCAGTCTATAGCGTTCGGGCCACTCCCATTCTCTCTAAAAGAAGACTCTTGTGTATCATTTTTACGAATGAAAACGACGGTACGTAGTGCTTTACAATGTTAGTGACTGCAAAATGCCGCATTTATTCCTCATTCCTCTGCGCTGAGAACGGTGTCGTGAATGCATAATAAATTGCAGGTTGGGGTTTCTTTGAAACATACACTGTTTGCGTTGACGCCGGCAAGCAAATGGGAACACGAAGCATTTTTTTTTCTTGGCTCTGTACTATTTTATTTCATGCCGTGCTTAGGCGGTCTTTACAAAAACGTTCCCTCAACCGAATAACATCAAACTCGCAGACGTACTGCTTCCTCAAACGGGGATTCATTACCATTGGCGTGCCGCTACGTCCTCTCCTGAGTGAGGTTTCTTACGTGTACCTGCAAAGGTTAGCCGATCCTCCTATAGTAGCTCATGCAAATTTGAAGTGCCGTTCCTCTTCGACGCGAAATTTTGAACACACAGATGCACACACGCCGCTCTGTGTGGCATCCCCAGGCGCAGACCTCCTTGTGGGTGCTTGTGCCATTGTCCACCCGAGATGTCTTAGCAGTCAGGTTCCAATGCTTGGGCCCTTGATTGAAGACGCAGCGCGGGCAGCAGTAAAGCTTATCATCTTCGCTGTATTGCCGCTTCTTAGCGTTCTTCTTGTCGTTTCCTCGCACTCTAAGCGGCTGCCGGCACCCATTCTCTGAATATGGTGAAGATGTTCTTCCAAAATTTTAGTCGTCTTGATGATGTACAAAAACCGATAAGCGTTTCGCAGCGAAATCAGTGATCCAAAACTCGTCTCAATTCCAAATGAATGTTTCCGCCTCTATTTGCGTCCCCGTTGTCTTTTTTGAAGGCCACAGTTCTCAGCCCATAATCAACGCGATAGCATTAAAGGTCCCATTCGGTGGAATAATCGGTGTCAGCGTGAATGTAAATTCCTGTTTACCGGAAAGGATTGTGCCGCAGAATAGCAGTTCCTCTTAAAACGAAAACGAAAATTGGCAGCGGCTTAGCTCTGCTATGCCTGCATATATGTAGCGTGTGGCGTCTCCACGGCGTCGCCTATTAAGTGCCATAGTTTTTCACACACGTCGCACACATACCCTAACGGAGTGTGCACATAGTCGGCCTGAAAGGCCCGACTCGCATTGGCACTTTCAATAAGTTTCACCGTATAGTCAGTCGATCGGCGACTCTTCACATCGTCTCGAGGCTGCTGCTGAGAGGCCCCGGCAGGCCGCTCAGCCTCCTGACGACGCCGCTTCGCTAGGCGTTCCTCTCGTTGCTCTGGCGCCTCCGCTGCGCGCTTGGCCCTTAGCCTGTTCGTTCTTCCTCTGGTTAACCGATAACTGCCAGGCAACCAAATCGGGATCCGGTGAATTCAACTTATCCGCTCAGCAGCGGCTTTGCTCTCCTTCTCCATGGCTGTACACTGGCTGTCGTTCCTCACCATCCTCTTCTTCTTGTCGGCTCCGGTGCACCAGCTGTGCAGCTGTGACGTCACTCGCACCTGGCGCATGCGCAGCCCAGCTATCCAGGAGCCAAGCAAAACTGCTCAACCTCGGACAGTGTAGCTCAAGCTACAAAACTGCCAACGATTACGTTACTTCCTAATGCGAAATTTGAGCGCAGGTCATCAGCTGTTCCAGCTTTTGGATAGATTTAGGCAAAGAATTCGAGCGCGACATGTATATACAATTACAGTCTTGTTAATTTTCACACATAATCCTTCTTCAAGAAACACTCCACTAACAGTTTTTGATTGTTATGAAGAATGCTTTGTGGTGAGAAATAAATGGATATATGCTAGAATTGCTGCACCAATGCCTGGTTCTCAAAGACGACGTCTGTGCAAGTATTTCGCGAGGTTGTCACAGCCGTGGGAGGCGTTACGAGCGAGATGAACGGAATGTTCTCCCGCATAAGTATTAAGAAATTCCTGTTTGTCTTTAATGTACATTTAAGGTCCCCACCCACCCTGCCACCCCGGCAGGTGGCAGCGTTTCTGGCACAACGTTTTCAATGCCAACCCGTGCAGCGCCCATCCGTCGCTACCGTCACGTAGCTTAAAGCACGATTGAGGGGTCCACTGTTCCAAGAGGGCAAGTTATGCGCCTTCCCTCTGCTTTCCAAGCTCCCTCAGCGTTGGTTTCGCAGCTTAAAGCACAACGGACAACGACGACGGCGACGGCGGGAAACGCAGAAACGGGCGTCAAAGAGCTGCGCTCTAAAATTTTAGAGCAAAACGCTGAGGCAGCATATCAATATCGAGAGTTAGCAATATCGAACGACTGTTCCGTCATTAGCCATCTTCGTCATATCCTGTACAAATTGTTAGTTATATCCAGATATCTCCAGTTTGATCCCGACCGCGGCGGACGCGTCTCGATGGAGGCGGAACGCGAAAACCGCCCGTGGATGTCAGTGCACATTAATGATTACCTACTGATCGAAATCATTACGGAGGCCTGGAATACGCTACCTCTTTCTCTCTTTCTTCTTTCACTGCCGCCTGCCTCCCTTCCCTTACGGCGCGGTTGAGGTGTTGACCGAGGTATAATTTTTTGGGACTCAAATATACAAAACGGCAACTATTGTCGCCCAACATGCACAGAAACAGAACCGCGACTATTGTCGCCCGACACTGGCAGCACGGCCGGTTGCGATGGACCTTAGGAACATAAACACTTGAGTGCAGTGGAGTCGTGCGGGGACCCTGGATCTTAGCAACATAAACACTTTAGTGCAGTGGGGTCATGCGGGGACCCTGGGGCGTGCCCCGTATTCCTGTTACAATAAAGTTATTTCTCTCTCTCGCTCTCGCCCGACACACAAAAATGTTACAAAATGGCAACTATTGTCACCCGCCACACACACAAAAAAAAAATCTCTGCCTCTCCCGTAAACGAGAGTAGAGTAAGCATGAAATGTTTACGGGCCTAATGTCATCTCGGTGGACACCCGAACCGCACCGTACAGGAAGGGAGGAACGCCACCACCCGTTCAGCGCAATGCCTTGCCATTTGAACGCAAGGTTTTTTGAGGAAAGGAAATGGCGCAGTAATTCGCTGCCATCTCGGTGGACACCCGAACCGCACCGTAAAGGAAGGGAGGAACGCCACCACCCGTTCGGCGCGATGCCTTGCCCTTTGAACGCAGCGCTTCTCCCCCGGATCACGTATGGCAACGAAGTGTAACGTGGCATTTATGTGCTTTTTGCACGCGTTATTAGAAATCGGAAATTATAATTCCGTGCATTATCAAACCCACAGCTCCACTGATATCTTGATAAACATTGAGAAGGCACTGGCAGCAGTTATTTTTTGTCTCATTTGGAGACCAACCGGCACTTGCATGCCGGTCGCGTAGGAGGGCTTAGAGAGTCTCGTTAAATCTCGTTAAGTCTCGTACGGTGCCCGGATGTTCTCGTTTCAGAGCCCGCCGGATGACTGGAATTCAGTGCCCGGATGAGTGGATTTCAGTGCCCGGATGACTGGAATTCAGTGCCCGGATGAGTGGATTTCAGTGCCCGGATGACTGGAATTCAGTGCCCGGATGAGTGGATTTCAGTGCCCGGATGAGTGGATTTCAGTGCCCGGATGACTGGAATTCAGTGCCCGGATGAGTGGATTTCAGTGCCCGGATGATGGCTCTCGGTCTCGGCGTGACGTCACCACACTGCCGACAACGGGAGCTAAAAGCATTTCATGCTTAAAATGCGCCATTTCCTTTCCTCAAAATTAGTACATATACAAATGTCCGGATGTCTATTTTTTGTCCAACGTATTCAGCACAAGAAGACAAATAGTTCGACATCACTTCTAATGTCCGCCGTCAATTAGTTTGGCCGCAATGGACGTTTGAAGTTTAAAAAAAGTCATGGCTTGGGACGGCTAAGGCCTCCGGTGTGGATCCCTATAATAAGCTACGCTTTTATTCGACTAGCAATGTTATGCTCCGTGACGCGTCAAAACAATTGATGCACTCTGAACATCCTATGCTAATTAATGGTGCATATTATGTGTATCAATGATACCACCCACTGGTCCACATTTCGTGTCCTTGTGTCATACGAAAGTGATCTTGAGTTGAGTGTGCATTAAAAATAACCCTCAAACAATGCTTACCGGGTTGCGGGTGTGAATGTGTCGGCTCGAGATGCCGCAAGTTTGTCTTTCAGCGAAGTGTATGATACTGAGCCCTTAACAATGCAAGAGCGGGGGCTGGTTGGTGCTTCGTACTGTTCAATTTGCGCTAAAAGGCACAGACACACGAAAACGCGCTTCGGGCTTCGTCCGTTTGTGTTTTCGTGTGTCTGCCTTTTAGCGCGAATTGATCAGAACTAAGCCCTTGTTTTCAAACGGTCTCAGACAGAGCTTTTGCCCCACGCCCTGTTTTCTTTTGTGCAAGGCGCCTACCCGCCCTGTCCGCCATCCCCCTCCCCCTCCCAATGCGTCAGGGTAAGGGATTTATGTACGTACTGCACTGTTTTGAACAATTAAGGTGACTAATTAGCCTCACCCGTAGTGTAGATGGGGGCACGAAATAAAGCATTATGTGATGGCAACAAGAACACCTCTGTATGCGAAACAGTTCGTTAGGGTACTTCCAAGTGACTCTAGGGAGCATTTAACCTTGTCGCGTAATTCTCGTAGGAGACAAGTGTCCCCCAATCCTTTTCTTTTGCATCTTTAAAAGCAATGAAAACATGGTTTATGCTTTCCCGACGAGCTTCTCAGATGTTTTAACAATTACTTTAGCTCCGAAGGACCTCTTAAATGTTAACTGGAGGCGAGCGCATGATATGATGACTAGAAGGGAAGGAAAGATAAAAGACTGATAACGATGCATTTTACTCCGGCAATTTTTTTCGAAATTAGTTGAACAGAGTGACGAGTTTTTTTTTCGGCCATTACGGACGAATGCATCACCTGTTTCAGTTGGCAGTGCTTCATTAAAAATTGAGAGCGCAGTGCAGTGCCTCTGTACAAAGGGGAGAGATTTTTTGTTAATAGTGGGGAAAATAAAAGATACAAACTTTGAACCCTATTCTGTTATGTGGCTCGTGAGTTTCTCTCAAAAAGTCGCATTCATCAACGTTCCCCCGTATTAGTTCTATCGTAGGAAGCAATCGATAGAAAAATAGCCAAAGGAAAATCGGCTGCCAAGCATACGCTTTGCGCATGCCATGAACCTAGAGGCTGCCTCTATCGCACCTCAAGACACCTCAGGAACTGGTTTGCATGCGGTACCGCCGAGAAAAAAGTAAGTCCAGAAGGAACTTCCTTATTCGTTACGACTGCTGCCGCATTGCCTCAGTTAGAGGACAATTAGCTTCAATAAGCAGTGGCAGCGTTACTTTTATTAGCAGGTGTTGTAGGCAGAGAAGGGACCCAAACAGCACAGGTAATCGACCCAAAACATTAAGGGGGGCACTTTGTTGGCCTAAAGTGCGATGAGGCGAAAGCCTTAAGCGCGGGGTTTCTGCTGGCACAGCCGCTTAATGCAAAGCGCAAAGTGAGGTGTTTTGCGCTTGCATCAAATCGGCTGTGCTGCTTGTGTCACTGATGTGTGGTTAAGATGTTAAGCTTCGCCTCTAAGAGTGGATTGCGATAACGCCTCGCAACGCTGCCAGGGAGTCCACAGAACGCCATCGCCCGTTCGGCTGCACGCCAAGCTCGGCGGTAAATTGGTTTTTGTGGAAAGGAAGTGTATCTCTGTCGCATATCTCGGTGGACACCTGAACCTCGCCTTAAGGGAAGGGAGGAAGATGGGAGTGAACAAAGACACCGCATTCACTAGACACGCCTTTGTTCATTCCAAGCCATCGAGCTGGCATGGCGGAGAGGTTAGTCTGCTCGTCTCGCACTTCGGAGACCGATTCCGCACGTTTCGATTCGATGGTTCGATTCGTACATGATATTATTGATTTTTAAGGCGAAAGCCTTTAATGGCTCTTGCTCGTGGTGTCCATCCTTGCTCGCGGTGTCCATCTGTGTGCTGGAATCGTGCTACTGTGGCTTTTCCTCCGCGCAGCGGCGCAACCTCCTCCGTATTTTCCTTCCTGAAATTCATTTTCTTCATTTCGTCCCCTCTTTCTGTTCCTTCTTTCACTCCCACTTCCTGCCTTCCTGTGCAAACGTGTTACGGCTGTCCACCGAGATATGTGAGGCAGTTACTGCTTAACTTCCTTACCTCAAATACAATTTCATTTTCTTCACTACGGCCCGTCTTTGTCTTTCTTCTTGGCGCGGTTCGGATGTCCACCGCGACGTTTGCTAAGCAACGGCTCATACGGCCGCATCAACAACACAACAGCGCGGTTCAGAGGTCCGCTGACCCAGGGAGCCAATTTGCGCACTTCCGTTTCTAATAATGATCGGAGCGTAAAACGTCAACGCCAACGCCAATGAACACAATTGACGCCGAACGGGTGACGGCGACGCCACGAAACGCGCGCCAAAGAGCTGCGCTCTCAAACGCTACAATAAAAAAAGCGGCCGCAGTCACCAAAGACAATAAAAACCGCACGTGCGGGAAGCCTGCCACGCGCCAAGCGGTTCGGGGAAGCGGTAGTGGGCTGAGCACAAGGCTTTCGCCAAGCACAATTCAGAATTTCCTAAGTGTCTTGAGTAATTTTTTCTCGTCTGACAAAAGCATGACACCTCTGCTGACAACGTACTGTCGACAACGATGAGGCAATAAAGGCTTTCGTCCTAATTTTGGAAATAGAAGGCTTTGAGGTCCTTTCTTGGAGCGGCCTTTGCCAATACATTTCTAATATTGGGTCGATTATCTGCGCTGCTGTGAGAATGCCTAGTCGGCATTACATCAACGCCCAACAGCAAGGGAGTACTGATTTGTCACGCGTTTGGCCTCAACTTGGTTGTCGTTTGTGGTACAAGATCGTGCAAAAAACCTGAGCTCGACCAGAGCACAAGAAAAGAGGAGAATCTCTGCAGCAATAGACGATATGCGAAATGCGCAGCGCCATTTCTCGGCGCTCCGAGAACTAAGTCCTCCATGTTGGTACGGTACAGAAAACGAAACCGCGGCCCTGCGTTGGGTTAAAACGGCTGCGCTTCGTTTGAAAAGTGAAATGACGATGCGCTCTTACGCTGTGCTGTCCACTATGCAAAGAAACTATGATGAGTGCCAGAACTAGGTGCGTTCCAGCTTTTCGCTTTTCTATTTTTTCTTTACTCTGTCCCAACGTTTTAGTAACAGGAAATGCCATGTGAGGTATCGTGTGTCAGCACGCCATTCAGTGCACAGCTTGCGCTTTCTGCGCTGATTTTTCACAAAGCTTTTTAGGTGGTTTGCGTTTACATTAAGATACGGACCACAGCCTTTGTTGCCTCTGATCAAAATTAGAATACGATTTAGTGCATTTATTAAATCTCCGGTCGGGCGTGAATATAGACGCATACTTGAGCAACGTAATAGAGAAGGTAAATTTTTTGAGCGAGCCTACGCCTGTGTTCAAGCGTGTATTCCAGTCGCGAAGAAGCACGTTCATTAATGTGCAGGTAAATCGCGGCCATGGGCACTCAGTGCGCTCCATCTAAAAACCTCGATTGCTCATGCTGTGGTGTACTAAGCGCACTCGAAGAACCATACGCACATTACTGCTTAGTTTGTTACATGTTCAGTTAAGTTTTTCCCGTGTTCGATTAGTTTTGGAAGGGCTAGCAATCTCTCTGGACCATGGGGTTGTTGCAAGATCCCACACATTGTTTTCTTATAATGTCGTACGTGATCGTGCCCGCATATGTTATGCGCGTTAAGGCGTCTTTGTGAAGCAATACTTCCTACGTATAAAAACTGAGGTGCGAATACTTTATTTCTTGAGGATTCCTATACATTCGATATCTCCGGCGGCGAAAGTCTGAAAAAAAAATATAGCTACTTTATTGTGAAGGCGGGACGCATTTCCAAGCTAGAAAGTACAGAAGAAAGAAAGTTGTACGTGCAACATTGTTCTCAAAACGCTTCAGGCCATCAGATTATATTATCGTTGTGGCAAGCTGCAATAGCTTAATTGGTTCGCAACAAAGAAATTTGTGTAGGTTTGGGAGAAAGCGAATTAAGTGTCGGAGGCAACCGAACATGCGAATTTCACCTCCGCATACACAGCTTGACCAGCGCATCGAGTCCGTGCAGGCACCTACAGCTGTACGCTCTTTCTCTAATCAAGCCGCCGCGGTATCTCAGTGCTTATCTGGAAAAAAAAAACTGCGTCATTGCTTACAATATTTTGAATTATATGTGCCCACTTTCCTCTTGTTAATATCGACTGACAACATCGCAATACTCGCTTCAACTGCGTCTTAAGCAAGACGCGGTTTCAACGAATTGCGGCGAAAACCAGCCGGCGCCGGGATCTGAAACGGTGACGTTGAAAACCGCGGATGTATATTGTATGTACATTGCACTAGAGGAATCACATTACGCAGCTGCTTGAGGATCCTGTGTGAATATTCTGCAATGCACGAAGCTCCTGGCGTCGGCGCGAACGAAAGTTCACACTGTCAGAGAAGTTTGTCAAGACATCTGTGCACTCAGCGCAAAATAACCGCTCGCTATCCCACCAGATGAAATCGCGTCCACCTGGGAATAAAATAGCCATGATAATGCGTGATGCTTGAACCGGTGCTTTAATGCGCGAATTAAAATGAGAGTGGCGCAGAGTTCGACTTGCCAACACACTTCCCAGTGCCAATCATCAGCGCCAGACTTCAAGCGAAGCTCAGGACGCGGTAGGAGGAAGTTGACGCTTGCTGAAAGCACCTACATTTGGTAAAAGATCAGCAGTGAAAACAGCGCAGCAGCTGAAGCTTGCCTGTTGAAATTTCACACGCAAGATTCATGACAGCTATACCGATATCAAGAATGTACGCATAGCAAACGATGCACCAGCTCGACGAGCTCGCCCGAGCCAAGATGGAAACCAGAAGTTGTGGGCGCGGTGTTGCCAGACCACCAAGCAATTTCGCATATCGTCTATTGCGCTAAAGAATTTTTTTTTCGTGCATTGAACTTTCACGCGAGGACTTCCGGAGGCACGGGGAAGGGATTACAATGGGCCCCGCCTTCAGGCTTGACGAAGCTGGGAAAGGCCTGGGCCTGCTCAGTCTTAGGATTTTAATATTACGTTTTCGTAATCAATTGATTTTGTACTTACGTTAAAGGAACATGATTTTATGTAAATCTTCATAAGCAGTGTTTCATTAGTAGCAACAAGAAAAAATCAAAAATTTGAATTGGTTTCACCTTCTCATGCGAGCGAAGCTGGGAAAACCTAGGATACGCTTAGGCTGGGGGCTCGAATAGGACGCCTTCGTTGTTATGGCACTCGAGTGCTGACCGGGAAGACGCGGGTTCGATCCCGGCCGCAGGGGTCGAATTTCGATGGACGCGAAATCCTAGAGGCCCGTGTACTTTGCGATGTCAGCGCACGTTAAAGAACCCTAAGTGGTTGAAATTTCCGGAGCCTTTACTACGGCGTCCCTCATTGCCTGAGATGCTTTGGGACGTTAACCCCCCTAAACTTAAACCTACAGCCTCCGCTCAATCCGAATTCGGGCCCAAGAACAAATCACTTCACTCCCTTACTGTGCGATGTCCTTTTTTTGAAAACAGCAATGGAAGGGCGTGCCAAGAGGTACGGTACACAAATTCGTTGATCTTAAAACCAAACAGACGGTGAGTCTTGCCAAATGACGAAGGAGGCATTGCAGCACAGTGCGTGCCTGCTTTCCACCGACGCGAATGTAGGCATGTGCTTGGCTTGGCTCGCTTGCTGTGCAGTTTTTTTCGTCAAAAGCGCCAAGCTCACAACGTCCTGATAAGTACGGGACACTTATTCATCGATTACAGAACGCGTTCTGCCGGTTAACAGCGTGGCAAGACGGAAAAACGCCGACCATGACAACGTTGACGCATGCTACGAAACGCGATACGCCCGGAGGTCGACCAGCCCCTGTTACAATAGATGCCAGATGCCATGTCACTGAACACAGGCTTGGTATTCTCGCTATGGTTGGCCGAAAAGCAGATAAACGAAGTCGGAATAAAAAATATCATTTATGTGAGCAAATTTACCGGGCAGTTTAAGCGCGGAGGTGTTTCATGAATTTAAATAGGGATTTTCTCAGGTAGTGGTGGAAACATATATTGCCAAGCAATCCAAAGGAAGCAATCCCCCCCCCCCCCCCCCTTACGTGGCATGAGGCAACCATTATAAGGTTGCCCTTAAATGGCAAAGGACAGTCCTTAGAGGGCTATCCGCTTCAAGGCGTCGGTGGTTATCCCTCGCTGGTCAGCAGCAGCGGAACTGGCCAGTACCCTCCCACTATGATTCCGTTATGGTTGGGGATGGATTGTGTGGGAAGGTAGGGCATCTGAGGAGGATGTAAATAGTCTCCCGATTTCTCGCACAGCTTACAAGAGGAAAGGAACTGATCAATATGATTATATCCGAGGGATACATCCCCCATATTCCTATGTCTGCTATTTGTATTTGATGCTCTTTTAAGGCAAAGACAAACAGCTTAAAAGTCGAAGCTGGGATCGAAGAAGAATCGTATTATCAGCGTTTTGGACTTTTGTAGAGGGCTGATGGCAGTTTTTGTTAAGGCTTTGGCGATCTCAAGAGCTTCACTGTGGTAAATGTAACCGTCATTACCCTTCGTAGGGATCACAAGTTCTGGAGTGATTATTGTCGCAATATCACCTGAAAATAATGAAATTCGGAATATTCGCATAATACTTGAAGTAGGTATGTATATTAAGGAAGCCAACAGTTTCTGAAAGTAAGCAGAAACAGGGGAATGTTTTTTTTTTTAAACTACTGCGGTCTATAAAGCGAAAATTGGAGCCTTCTTATCGTCCTCTTTTTTTTTCTTTTTTCCTTCCTTCCTTCGTTCGGACCCTCCTTTTTCCTTTCTTTGATGCTCTGTACCATGCTTCCTTCCTACCGTTTCGTTTATTTTTCATTTCCTTCACTTTTCTCCTCTGCTTTGTTAGAATAAATAATTGTTTTCTTTGTTTACTGTTTCTCTCTTTAAATTAATATTTTTCCAGTGTCTTTGTCGAAAGTAATCTGGTCCTCTGCAAATTAACCCCGTTCTCTTTCTTTCGCCTCATGCGCGGGCTTTTATTTCAGGCTGCAGCGCTTAGGGAACGCACAGATCAACGTCGAGAGCAGCGAAGCTTGATCTCCTTTCACACAGTCCCATGTTTCCTTGAGCTCCTTTCACACAGTCCCATCCTTTCAAGCACTGTGCTGCAGACAGGACAACAGAACGCTGAAACGGCGATCAATGTGTCACGCCTTTTCAGGCATTACAAGGCACTCGCACAACAAAGCAAGGGTTGGCAACTCCGAAGAGCTCCAGCCGACGTAGAAAGATTAGGGGACGGGCATGCAAATGAAGACGTGAACATTCAAAGCGCAGCAATCAGCTGGCGGCTAAGAAGTGAAAGAAGAGTACATGAGGGCTAGTTTCCAATAAACAATGCATTTGGTGTGCAGAGGTTCTTTAAAGAAAATTCTTCTGGTAAACGGGAACATCGTTGCAGGTGTTAACACCGCCATCGCGAGAAACAAACATTCGGAGCATTCTCGAAATCACGGCAAACAGGAATATTTGCCCTTGAAATTGGCTATAAAAGTGGGCGGATGAACTCAAGAAGTTTGTGGGGATAGCGTGGCCGCAGCTGGCACAGGACACAATTAATTGGAGAGATGCGGGACAGGCCTTTGCCCTGCGGTGGGCGTAGTCAGGCTGATGATGATGTCGATGATGATAAAGGTTGCAGAAGTTTAAAAATGGAGGCAGTCAGTGTACAGCGCGTTCTTGACATTTGACGGTAGTAAGGTGTTTGCACGGTGATTGTCATTCTTATGAGATTCTCTTGTCATTAGTCTTTTTGGATACGATCTACCCGAAATATGGGCAATTACTAAATAACCCAACAAGACGTTATTTTTAAGCACTGTTGTCGGTAACGCGTTACAACTAAGTTTAGTTTAGTTTATGGGGTTTAACGTCCCAAAGCGTGTTACAACTAACGGCGTTACCGGTAACGCGTTACTTTCTTCGGTAACTTAGTAAAGTACTCGTTACCATTTCGGAACGGTAACGGGTAACGTACTTACGTTAACATTTTCCGTTAACGTGAGGTGTCATGTTACTAGTTACTTTTTATTTCAATTGTCCCCTCCGCCTCTTTTTCAAAAAAAAAACGCCGAAAAGGATTTTGCAAATAGACAAAATCTACCGGTGTTCCCGACGACCTTTGTTGCGGCTAGCATGCATGCCAAAAAACACCTGCCCTTGACGACAGACTCAACTAAAAGAATAGAACGAACACGCAGTCACACACTTGTCTTTACCCCCAAACCACTCACACACACAACTCTCTGAAGAGTGGACGTATGTCGAGCCACCAATGGACCATTTGCAGAAATCTGTAAGTCAGTTTCTGCGTAAGCTTGTTTTCCAACCAAAAGATCTCGTTACCAGGCGACCCTCTGGCGTTCATGGTGGAAGCAGTTCCCTCTTCTGAGCAAACTCAGGAATGTCGCCAGTTTACTTCAAGATGGCCCCAAGAGAGCCGTCGAAAGAGCACAATGGTACAGCACAGAAAAAGGGATTACAGTCAACCGACTGTCTCTATCTTCAACTGCGGCTACGTTTCTGGTTACTGAGTTCCTAAGCGAGCGAAGCTGACCTTGAACACCTTGACGTAAACACTCGCATTTTTGCGATAACTATGCACGTTCAAGTAAAAAAAAATTGTTTATGTGCGCAAATATATTTTTTCCGGAACTATGACATTTAAGCATTTCTGTATTGCTACACAATTTCCGCGTAATTTCGAAAGCAGAAGCACACCAAAATTACTGTAAATTTGTTGAGTTCAGCTATGTTTTCCTTGTGAAGTTGGAATTATATGAAGTAGGAGCTTTATAAAATTGCTATCTTGAGTTCTTACAGCGAAGACGCACTGATTAAAATTTATGGCCATGGAGTAACCGCAAAGTAACGTGCGATACTTTTTTTCGGTAACGGTAACGGTAACGCGTTACCTTTTTTTCGGTAACGTAGGGCGGTAACGCGTTCTTTTTTCTTTAGTGTAACGAGTAACGTATTTAGTTACTTTTTTTCGGTAACGCCTACAACACTGTTTTTAAGCACTATTCCTTTGGCTTGTCACTAGTTTTATTTTAATTCTTTCTCCACTCAGCAGAGTTTTGAAAATCTCTAAGTTCTATTGTATCTTATGCTTTTAATATCTGAAACGTTCGTGACGTGTCACGTATAGGTTCTCCGATCAGAAAGGCTCCGCAGAGACGCGCTCAATCCTCCTACTCGGTGGTACCGGCTGTATCTCTTCACAAGCCTGCACAGTTTCAAGATGAGCGGAGTATCCCTAATAGTATGGATCATCACTACGCCTGCTAAATTTATACTTGCGTATCCGCATCAGCGACCACCGGACAGCGTGATAAATGACGTAAGGGGAGAAGACCGCTGTCACCAGGTCACGTTGGCTTCCGCACCACAGGACCTGAGCTCAGGAGAGAGGCTTCTAATTATGCACCAGCACGACGATATGAGTTCCAGTGCAACCACCACTCGCAACACTTTCTTCGCGAAGAGCAGCTTCCTACCATAATTTCTTTTTTCTGGACATGATTTCTTTCTTCTGGCCATGCTGCATGCAACGGAATTCGGCCGCCAAAAGCGCAAGGCTCTCACTTCGTTCGAAGAGAAATCCCTTGAATTTATGGATTTTTTACAACCTTCATCAGCTGAACAACCTCTTTGAATCAGAGCATTAAGCACTGCTTTAAGCATATGCAGTGTTGCGCCTGCTGTCCACTCTGGTTTTGTGTGCTGTGATGAGGCAACTTGGCCAAACAACGCAATACCTTATAATATTTTGGCCCGACGAGGTTGGCTCAGAATTCCTCAGTTTGATCCTCGGAAATATTACTGATGGACACACTTTCCACGCTTCGGTCGATACCGCAAAGAAATTACACAACACGGAATCAAAAAGCAGGCCGCACTTTACTTCAAGTGACGCTGGCAACAAAACTTTACTGGTTGTATCTGCAGGGCAAAAAATTGTATTGCACTTCTGCCCTGGGACCAACTTGTTTCATGTTAGTGCCAGCAGAGAGAGAATTCAGGCTTGCAGGCATCCCTAAAGATAGCTTTTTTATCAGCGCCGAAAGGGTGTTTTCCGCAACACTCGCAATCGGTATACTTCTCCCGCATAGTGGACGTCTGTGTTTGTGTCAGTCATTCTTCTCCTTGTTTCGACCGCGCTGTAGTCTTCAAGATATTGTCACGTTGTAGTGACGGCAGTCCAGCGGCCAGGAAGACACCAGAAATACTCGCAAACGAAGCTCTTTATTTGGGCTGACTTGCGCCCTCAAAAGAACTGAATCACTCGGCGGCGGCGTAAGCAACAGGCGCTCTCGGCGGTCGTCGAACTACGAATGTCCGCCGCTCGCGGCATCGCTCAATTTAAAGCCGGCAAGGAAACTTCCAGATAACAGGTCAAGATCATCTACGGTAATCTGGAAAAACCTAGATGCAGCCTTTCATGGCTGCGAACAATCGAGATTAGTCTGGTCGCTTCTCGCGCCACGAACAAAAGTGATAACGACCCTTTCCTGCAGCCTTGAGCGTGAACGAACAAACACTGCAATGATACGTGGCATTACCCCCCTTCCAAAGAAGCGTCGTCTCGATGCTTTAAAATGAAAATAAACACGGAGAATGAAACTTCGAGTCCTTCAGCGTTCATAATATGGCTTCAGGCGTACGACATGTACGACTTCCGAGCGTGGGCGGCGTCGCTGAGATGCTGTCGTGCCGTCGGGGATGACTTCATAGTCGAGGTCACCGATGCGACGGAGAACCCTGTACGGGCCAAAGTAGCGTCGCAGCAACTTTTCGCTCATTCCGCGGCGGCGAACTGGCGTCCATATCCAAACCCGATCGCCTGGCTTGTAATGCGTGTCTCGTCGGCGCAGATTGTAGCGTCGGGCGTCGGTGTGCTGCTGGTCTTGAATGCGAAGCCGTGCAAGTCTTCGGGCTTCCTCGGCGCGATGAAGGTAGGCGGCGACGTCGAGGTTGTCTTCGTCGGAAACGTGCGGGAGCATTGCGTCGAGTGTTGTTGTGGGCTTCCTGCCGTATACCAGCTGGAATGGAGTAAACCTGGTTGTCTCCTGGGTGGCAGTATTATAGGCGAAGATCACGTAGGGCAGAATAGAGTCCCACGTCTTGTGTTCGGCGTCGATGAACAAGGAGAGCATGTCTGCGATGGTCTTGTTCAGACGCTCTGTGAGTCCGTTGGTTTGCGGATGATAGGCAGTTGTCCTCCGATGACTTGTCTGGCTGTACTTTAAAATGGCTTGCGTCAGTTCCGCTGTAAATGCTGTTCCTCTGCCTGTGATGAGTACTTCGGGTGCGCCGTGTCGGAGGAGAATTTGTTCGACAAAAAATTTTGCAACTTCTGTTGCGGTACCACTAGGCAACGCTTTTGCTTCGGCGTACCGGGTCATGTAGTCGGTGGCCACGATGATCCACTTGTTACCTGATGATGAAGTAGGAAAGGGGCCGAGTAGGTCCATCCCGATTTGCTGAAAGGGCTTAGTTGGCGGTGGTATGGGGTTCAGGAGTCCGGCTGGTCTAGTCGGAGGCGTTTTGCGTCGTTGACACTCACGGCACGTTTTCACGTAATGCGAAACGTCGGTAGCTAGCCGCGGCCAATAGTACTTCTCCTGGATGCGGTGCAACGTGCGAGCAATCCCGAGATGCCCTGCAGTCGGCTCATCATGACATGCCTGAAAAATTTCTTGCCTGAGATTTTTGGGCACGACAAGAAGATGCACTGTCCTGTTGGGCGCGAAGTTCTTCTTCAGAAGGACATTATTGTGAAGGACGAAGGACGACAGTTGGCGCTTGAACCCTCGGGGAGGCGATGCGGTCTTGCCTTGCAGATAATCAACCAGGCTTTGCAACTCAGGATCCGAGCGCTGCTGCTGCGCGAAACTGCTCGCGCTTACCGGTCCTAAGAAAGCGTCGTCGTCTTCCTCTTCCGGTGCTGCGTCGACGGGGGCTCGCGACAAGCAGTCTGCGTCGGAATGCTTGCGGCCAGATTTGTAGACTACAGTTATGTCGAATTCTTGAAGGCGCAGGCTCCAACGAGCAAGGCGGCCGGAGGGATCTTTCAAATTGGCTAGCCAGCACAGAGCATGGTGATCGCTCACAACCTTGAATGGTCGTCCGTACAGGTAGGGGCGAAATTTCGACGTGGCGCAAATAATGGCGAGACATTCTTTCTCGGTGGTCGAGTAGTTGGCCTCGGCTTTCGACAGTGAACGGCTAGCGTACGCGATAACCTTCTCCTGTCTGCCATTTTTCTGAACGAGGACCGCTCCTAAGCCCACACTGCTTGCATCGGTATGAACTTCGGTTTCGGCGTTTTCATCAAAGTGCCCGAGCACAGGAGGGGACTGTAAGCGGCGCTTCAGTTCGTTGAAAGCTTCCTCTTGCTGCCTTTCCCATTTAAAAGGCACGTCAGCCTTGGTAAGTTGGGTCAAAGGTTCAGCGATGCGCGAAAAGTTCTTGACGAATCGCCGGTAATAAGCGCATAATCCAAGGAATCTGCGTATAGCCTTCTTGTCATTAGGCTGTGGAAACTCTGCTATCGCAGCCGTCTTCTTGGGGTCTGGGCGAACTCCATCCTTGCTTACGACGTGACCAAGGAACAGCAGCTCCTCGTAAGCGAAGTGGCACTTCTCTCGTTTCAGTGTCAGGCCTGAAGACTTGATCGTTTCCAGCACTATCCGAAGCCTTCTGAGGTGGTCTTCAAAGCTTGAGGAGAAGACAACAACGTCATCTAAGTAGACTAGGCAAATCTGCCATTTCAAGCCTGCGAGCACCGTATCCATTACTCGCTGGAACGTCGCTGGGGCAGAGCAGAGGCCGAATGGCATCACCTTGAACTCGAAGAGTCCGTCTGGCGTGATGAACGCAGTCTTCTCTCGATCTCTTTCGTCGACTTCAATTTGGCAGTAGCCGCTCTTCAGGTCCATCGATGAGAAGTACTTAGCGTTGCACAGCCGGTCCAGTGTATCGTCGATGCGGGGGAGGGGGTAGACATCCTTCTTCGTAATGTTGTTCAGGCGGCGGTAATCGACGCAAAAGCGAAGGGTGCCGTCTTTCTTTTTCACTAGGACGACCGGTGCTGCCCAGGGGCTCCTCGATGGCTGGATGACGTCGTCACGAAGCATTTCCTCAACTTGCTTGCGGATAGCTTGGCGTTCTAACGGCGATACGCGGTAGGGGCTCTGTCGCAGTGGTCGTGCGTGTTCGTCTGTGACAATGCGGTGCTTGGCAAGCCGGGTTCGTCGCACATTCGATGCTGATGAGAAGCAATCGGTGTACCTTTGAAGAAGACTGCGTATTTGGTCTTGTCTGCTCCGGGGTAATGCTGGGTTGATGTCGAACGTGGGTTGATGGCCTTGTTCAGATAGTTCTGCAGGTTGGTCGGGTAGGGCAAATACGTCTCTGATGTCTGCCAGCTCGTCGAGGAAAGCGATCGTCGTACCTTTGTTTAGATGCCGGTATTCTTCGGTGAAGTTGGTTAGCAACACCTGGGCTCGGCCATTTCGGATTTCGGCGACTCCCCTCGCGACGCCCAATCCTCGATCCAGGAGTAACTGGGTGTTCCCCTCGATAACACCTTCGGCATTTTCGATGTCTCCAGTACCTATGCCGACGAGAACACTTGATCGGGGCGGCACGCTCAATGCTTCATCGAGGACGTTTAAGGCAACGTGATGAGTTGCGCTCGTCGCAACAGGTATGGCTTTTTCCGTGGAAAGCTTGATCGACTTAGATCGAAGGTCGATGATCGCCCGATGTTCGTTCAGGAAGTCCATTCCCAAAATCACGTCTCTCGAGCATTGCTGTAGGATCAGGAAGGTTGTCGCATAGGTTCTCCCATTTACAGTAACTCTCGCGGTGCAGCGTCCTGACGGCGTAATCAGGTTGCCACCTGCGGTGCGGATCAGCGGGCCATCCCAGGTTGTTGTCACCTTCCTGAGTCGGACAGCGAGTGGGCCACTCATGACAGAGTAGTCAGCTCCCGTGTCCACCAAGGCAGTAACCGCGTGACCGTCGACCGTAACTTCAAGGTCACTTGTTCGCGTTCTGGTATTGTACGTTGTCTTCGGTGTCCGATCTCGGCTTCGTCGAGTAGTGAGGCTGCGGTGGGCGTACTGCGACGTTACTTCACTGGGCAGCGGTAAAAGCTTCAAGTCTGGCCGCGTCGTCGTCGGTGTCGTCGTCGTCGGTGTTGTCGTCGTCGGTGTCGTCGTCGTCGGTGTTGTCGTCGTCGGTGTTGTCGTCGTCGGTGTTGTCATCGTCGGTGTTGTCATCGTCGGTGTTGTCATCGTCGGTGTTGTCGTCGTAGTTGAGGCATGGTCTTGAGTACTCGTCGATGGAGGATCTTTGTCATTGCGCTTAGAAGCAACCTCACCTCCAGAGGCTGCTTTATTTAGTTTAACCTTCGTGGGCTGGGGGAGCGTCCACGCACGGCGTAACCTCGGCTAGGAGAAACAAAGCGCGGGGACGATGGCGACGGGGAACGTGATAGGCGGCTCGGCGATGAGTATTCTTCCCGACGTAAAAACTCCTCGATTTCGGCTGGTCGCTGGCCGGGTCGGGGTCGTGGAGCGTCGTAAGAGAACCCTCGGATGCCCAGTCTTCTGTATGGGCAGTGCCGGAGGACGTGACCGGCTTCGCCACAGTGGAAGCATAGCGGGCGGCGCTGGTCGGGAGTTCTCCACTCGTCGCATTTCCTCGGCTGCGCGCGTCGCTCGTAGGACGGGCGGGTTGGGGCGAGTGGGCGGCGGTCCAACGCAGCTGGCTGAGGGCGACAGGGGCTTGGGTCCCGTCGTCGAGGTGCAGGACGGCGCACAGCTGCGGCGTAAGTCATGGCTGGGGGCTGCAGAGGCTGCGTGGGTGTCGGCGTCACACCCAAGGCCTGTTGAACCTCGTCCCGGATGACGTCAGTGAGCGATGAAAGTTGCGGCTGCGTTCCCGTTGGCAGCAACCGTCGGAGCTCCTCTCGCACAACTTCACGTATAACCTCCCGCAGGTTATCGTTGTTAGCGGTGTCCATGCAGCTTGCTGACAAAAAGCGCTGCTGGCGGTCATACTGGCGGGCTCGGGCGTCGACAGTTTTCTCCATTGTGGATGCCTCTTCTACGAATTCAGCGACGGTTTTCGGTGGGTTGCGAACGAGGCCGGCAAATAGTTGCTCTTTAACTCCTCGCATAAGCAACTTCACCTTCTCTTCTTCCTTCATGTTCATGTCGGCACGCCGGAAGAGACGCTTCATCTCCTCAGTATACACTGCAACGGTCTCGTTTGGTTGTTGTATGCGAGACTGTAGCAGCTGCTGGGCTCTCTCCTTTCGCACGACGTTTGTGAAGGTCTTCAGAAGCTGTTCCTTGAAGGTTTCCCAGTTGGCAAGGCTGGCTTCCTCATTCTCGAACCAGACTCTTGCTGGTCCCTGCAGGGCGAAGAAGACGCACCTAAATTTCATGGCGTCGTCCCAGTTGTTGAAGACAGCCACACGGTCGAACTGCTCCAGCCATTCCTCGGGGTCGGCGCCAGGCGAAGCGTCAAAGGTTGGTGGCACCCGGGGCTGCTGCAGAATGATTGGAGTGGTCGTCTGGGGCAAGGTCATGATGGACGTTGGTACTTGCTTACGCTTCCGGGTAGGGTCCGGCAGGGTCCCGAACTCAGGTGCGTCCCCTTGCAGGCGTCGGCTTGCGCGGTGGACTGGACTCAGGTCCTGCGGTAGATGACTCAAAGGGCTGGCGTCTCGACTTGTAGGGGGTGTCCGGAACATGGGAGGCTACCCCGCACCTCCACCAGATGTCACGTTGTAGTGACGGCAGTCCAGCGGCCAGGAAGACACCAGAAATACTTGCAAACGAAGCTCTTTATTTGGGCTGACTTGCGCCCTCAAAAGAACTGAATCACTCGGCGGCGGCGTAAGCAACAGGCGCTCTCGGCGGTCGTCGAACTACGAATGTCCGCCGCTCGCGGCATCGCTCAATTTAAAGCCGGCAAGGAAACTTCCAGATAACAGGTCAAGATCATCTACGGTAATCTAGAAAAACCTAGATGCAGCCTTTCATGGCTGCGAACAATCGAGATTAGTCTGGTCGCTTCTCGCGCCACGAACAAAAGTGATAACGACCCTTTCCTGCAGCCTTGAGCGTGAACGAACAAACACTGCAATGATACGTGGCAATATGTAGCCAGTAAGCCAGCAACTACTTATTACTGGACGTTTCCTGTTCTTTCATACACTGTTTAATTTTTTTCAACTCGAAAGGAAGGTGCGAAGTAAAGGTACAGACGCACTGCATGGAACTAAATATTGCAGCGAAAGCACTGAATATTCGCTGCTATTGATTTTCTAACCTATTCAGCTTCTTCCACCAATCCGTCATTTACTTTCGTTTCGTTCTTTTCTCCTATCACTGCTAAATTTAGAGGCTGTGTAGAGTGGCCTGTTCGACTAAAGTTGTCCAAACTCGCATCTCCGGAGTTTCTTGGCACGTATGAGTGTTCTCTTACGTCGCTTTCATGTGGAAATGGCTCCCGGTAATGGGTTCTACGCCCGTTCGCTGCTGCTTTTAGTGTCCCAGTTATGACGACACACTTAGGCTGAACGCATAAGCAGCCAGATTTCGAAATGTCGAGCTACTCACTGGAATATAAATGCGTCATTTGTGGCAAGCGAAAATGACAGCATTCAATTTGGGGACACTATGAAGGCTACAGTTTCTTTTTCTTGGCATTTTTTATTCATCGGTCTGCAGTCTCCATTAAGTGTTCTCGCTTTTGCAAGATCTTATGTGAATTCCTTGGGGTTTGATGAGTTCGTTCACCGGCAGAAATTCGCTAGTAATAAAGATAGGGCTATAGGTACTCGTTGTAAATAGCTCAAGATTTAAGACAATTTTTTTTATTAATATCGATGCTATATGTTTTTTCTTTCTTTCACGCTCTTGTATTGAACTCACGGAACTCTTCCAGGCGTGAATTGAAAAAAAAAAGCTTAAAACACTCGAAACTTTCTTCAAACACTCTTTTCATTTCATTTCATTTATTTTACCGTCAGGGCTTTCGCATTACAGAGGGAGTGGGACAGTGAAAAAAAAAACATCACATAGATGAGAAACAAGGCTATATATATGAACAATATTGAAAAATGCTAGAGACAGAGGACGAAAACATTGAGAACAAAAGTACAGGAGTAAAAAGAATAAAAGGATTACAATTCCACACACAACTACTGCAGGAAAGAACCAGATAAGGGTGAAATAATGAAGCACGTCCCCTGGACCAATGCAGTCCAGCGTACTCGCTCGGTCCTTTCTGTCTGCTTCTTTCATTGCAAAAAATCAAGTGCAGCCAGCTGATTTGTTTCGCTCTGTCTGTTTCAGTGCCGTAATGAAGGCTTGAGCAAGCCTTTCCGCAGGTGTATCATTTATAAAAAAAGCAGCTTGTTTGAAAGGTAGGAGTTACGTACACCCTATAATGACCTAAAATATACTCCGCCTTCTAAATCTCATGTGGGCTTCTATAAAAAGACGCCTAAGGTAATGCCAAGGCTTACGTTTCCTCAAGTGCAGTTTTAAGCAGTGTTCACGTTTTCTTCTGAGATATTCGGCAGAAAAGTGGTGATCTTAGTTATGAAAACAGTGATCGCATATTTACATAACCCCCCCTTCCCCCCCCCCCCCCCCCCAAAAAAAAAAAAAGCTGTCTGCCTAGGAGTGATTATATGTCACTCCATGACAGTATTATTCCAATGTAGCCAATCTACAGGCGAGATCTTTGACTACAGAAGAGGCGAGACCAAGAACGCCTTCAGAAGCGGAAACACAGGTCAGCAGTGATGTATTCCAACATTGAAGAAGTCTAGGCGCAACAAACAATGGACCATTACTTCTTTATCATTTCGGCCTCGCTCTGTCATCTTCTTGGCGTCTTGCTGAGCCTAGTTTACAGAGAGTCTGCACGGACAGGCGGTGGTCCAGTATTTGATCGCCAGAGAAGGAGAACTGTTTCTTACAGAGCGAAGTTTCTCAGGAAGCGTCACATATTTTTTCTGTAGCCGTATGGCTGAGCATGCGTGAATGCCAATGAGTAAGTACTCGTTAATGAAAATCTAGTACGACATGGGTGTTTCTCATCAATATATTGGCTCATATCGTTGTACCTCCGGCGCACTTGAGTTTACTACGTGTTATTTTGAGATGAAGCAATGCCCTCGATCAAATATATGTGTGAAATTATACCAGGTGCCCAAATCAGAATTCTACGACGTGCATTCAGAATGAAAAAAATCATAGCAACCAGAAGGTTTAGGGATGGATCCTAAATCAAGATTGAAGCATACAAATTGTGCACAAACTAGTACGCATGGTTGTCTATGAGGTACGAGAACATTACACAACACACTGAGCACGCATATTAGTTTGAGTACAACGGCGCAATTTTGACTAAGTTTTATTTATTCATCCGTACTCTCCATTTCATACTTCGTGTCGCCATGTTACGTTTATAGTATTGAGACTAACGATCTGCGCATACGGAAACAGGAGATGTGTTTGGTAGTCCAGTCCTTAAGTAGACTCTCCTAGTGACGACGAAGTCGATGACACGGCCATGTCGTGTTGTTGGAACTAGGTCTGTTCTGTTCACTCTCATATTAATGGTCCTTCTTCATGCATTCGATGAGCCACTGGTTTTCTTATTTCGTACTGCCGACGTAGAAATCCAGGTTATAATCATTGGTCGGTTCTCTGCCCATTGCGCTGTGGCTGAATGGTACTTAAGCACCAGCATTATGCGTTGCGTTTTCATGCAAATAATTTGCCTTCTTCTTTCTAGCACCGGGACATATTTACACTGACATGAGAACCACATGGCTGTTGTCGCACTTAATGGGTGCAAAATGCATGTCACCTACTCCGAATATTCATATTATTCTTCCTTTCTAGTTGTCAATGAGAATAGTATAATTTCAGTCTTTGTGTAATGGCCAACACCTGTGTTCTTGTGCATGCGTGATATCTGAGATCGGCCGCAGCATATCGCACACGCTGCACGCGACTCGGGAACTGTCTTGTATCAAGTGCATCGCAAAGTAAGCAGCGGCCCCGGCAATAGGACGTTGTTGTAGCTGAAGGCGTCACCAAACAGCACGCATGCTTTTGAGCCTCACCTCGTTTTCCTGGGCTGTTTAGTGGGTGCGGCGTTCTCGGGAGATGCTACACACATGTACTAGAAGGCGCGTCGTCCAGTTCGCTGCGTATTGCGGCGGTTGGCGGCTGCATATTGCTGTTTTCTTTCGTCGCGCTCCTCTTGTGTGGATGGCGGCGCTCTTCAGGGTAACATCTCGTGTTTTTTTCTTTAATTTTGCTTTATCTTCGACGGTTTTCTTTTTCCTCTACCTCTTGTTTCAAACGCGCGCTACTGGCCACCCTCGTGGTGTGTGCCGGCATTGGAAAAGGACACATCGCGAAATATGTTTGAGGTAGCTAAGGAATGCATAACGTTAAATTTGTGGGCTCTAAATCAATGCAGTCAATGAGGACATTCAATTCGGACCATTTAGTGGCTGGTGTGAGAAGTCTTGGGAGACTAGTATAGAGGATTGGGAGCGGGAGGTTAACGGCGGCGCGAGGCCTGGTTTCTCTCGTTCAGTTACCTCCTGCAACACTTAATACCACTCCGCGGCCCAGTGGCGTCCCGAGACAATCACTTCTGCCTTTTACCCTATGTGGTGCGTCTTATGGAGAGAGAAATTATTTTGTTCATGGTACGTTAATTCTCGGCGTGCTTAGGCAGTTACCTTACGAGGCGATGTAGAATGCTTCCAGCATCTCACTGGTGTGTTGAAGCGGGTGACGAAACAAACATTGCCAGTGATTTAGCTCTAGTTAAACCGGGAAGATTGGGAAGGCAACGAGGAGAGAGAGAGAGGCGATGGAGAGCGCATGGCAGCGGCACGCTAGCTATGCGCCGCTACTGCGCATGCGCAACTGGCGAACGCGGCGGCGGCACCTCTGAGTCACCCGCGCAGCGACGGCGGCGGCGCGCCAGCTGTGCCCAGTGTAACGTCGCTGCTACTCGCGCATGCGCAGTATAGCCTTTCGTCAGCTTCCCGAAATGGCTCTGCGACTCACGTAGTGTTGCTTTCGCGACAAAAACTTGTTTCCTGAAATAAAGGGCGGCAGTGTCTGCATTCTTAGCCGCCCGCAAGATCACCTGCAAGATCAAACACAGAATGAAGTTTGCGCAGTGTCATTCTCGTGTGCTCTACAAAACCGCCTTCTTGCGTGGACTAGTATATGTGAGCCAAACCGGGCGGTGTCTTAACGTCCGCATTATAGAGCCTAAGAACAATAATTCGTCTGGAGTATCTCAGCACGGCCGGGAATGCAGGTCGGGAAGACAGGTGAACTTGCAGACGGCTGAGAATGCAGGAACTCTCGATCTTTATTTCAGGAAACAGAAGTTTTGCTTCGTCGCCCGCGTCAACTCACCAGAATGGCGATTGAAGCATTCTACATCGCCTCCTATGGTAATTGTGTAAGCATGCCGTCAATATCGCTAACAGATAAAGAAATAGGAACAGATAAAGAAATACGCGCTTTGTAACCCATCATGAATGTTTACCAATTTGCCCAACTTTTTGCCCTCCTTCAATGCGGATATAGCACATTGGGCTCTGTTATGTGTTCTAACTTCAATCTTTCCGACTCTTCTGTTCTGAGTTCTATAATAGCCGTCTACGTATAAGCGCTTGTCGTGTGTGTTTTTTTCCTTTCGTCTCCGTCTTGTCGCGCTTTGGAACCCATCATGAATGTTTACCAACTTGCCCAACTTTTTGCCCTTCCACACTACACGAGCCTCTACAATTTTTCCTCCATCGAAATTCGTGTTCAGACGACAAACGCGAAAAACACGAGAGTATATGCTGTATAGCTGTCAGTGTAAACTTAAGCACATTTGCGCTTACCTATATTAAATTGCTTCGTAGGCGAAGACAAACTGATTGAATGATGCACATCCTCCAGAAGTAACAAATAACAAAAAGAAGCTATATTAATATATTAACGATCAATGTCATTCAGAATATAAGTTTTGATGAGGAGCATTTAGCGAAAAGCAGCAAAAAGTTAACGCAGAAAAAATTTATCTTGGGACTTATGATCAGTTAATTGTTCAGATTATGCCCAAAAATGGCTAGCAGTATTGGGATCGGACCAGGCGGAATAACCCATGATAAGGAAAGCATTCTACATCTTGTGAAATACGCGTCCGCAGAAAAATTTATTACGTCACGAAGATTTAGCCCGCAGTCCCAATTTTTTAGGCACGAGGTATGAGTTGAAAGCAGCAGGAGATTCTGCTTATTCTCTAAACCCTTTTAATGCAGCGCGCCCCTTGATGATGCATGCAGAATGAGGTACCTTAACGCCTTGAGTCGCTAGGCAATTTTGATTTTCTAAAAAAAAAAAAAATGTAATGTCCTACCTGCGACCCATAAAGCAGATTGCGCTTTCGAGAAATTGATTCTCAAGCACAAAATGACACTTTACTGAATGGTATCTTCTCAGGATTTTTTTTGTTTTCAGCTACAGATCACGAGCCGTTATTTCTCGCACTCGGAATTGAGTTGCCAACGATTAGATTATACGCTCAAGGCCCCCGGGGCACTGAAAACTTCTGGAACCTTCATCTAATCGCCGGCTGCCGAAAAAGCTAGGATGGAATTTGGCGCAGCCTTGAGAAACGAGCAAAGTTGTGAATCAAATTAGGGCTATGAAACCGTCATAGCCAATTTTGATGGGGAAGACGATTGAAATTCTGCTTTGGTAATTTTTCTAACCCCAACAATGCTCCTCTTTATACGCTCGTGGAAGAACAAGCAAGATTCTACTAACGAGTTTGCAAAAGAGGTTGGATGTTTAAAACTCTCTCTTTATTTGGTTTCAGTAATAAAACTCTCATATCTACATCTCTATCTCTTTGAAATAAATTGTTCCTAAAAAAAGAAGCAACTGCAATTTGGACGGACGTTTAAAACAGGAAACGGTAAACTAACAGAGTTGCAATAGCCGCCACGTAAGAAGGAGCAAAGAGTGCTTGTTGCATCAAGACAATGAGCAATTACATTCTAACTGGCGATAATATATTATAATTTGATTCGACAGCGCGACTTCATATATGCTGCGACACACAGTTTTGTTTGCAGGATAACAGCCGGATGGCGTGGAGAATATTCACACAGCTTGCACACAAGTCAAAGATTGTTCTTTGTAAAGGGCACAAAGCCTATGAATGAAACGCATTTGAAACAGAGGAAACAAATCTGTACTTCTGGCCTGACATTCGCGTTGAATATTCAATTAAAAGAACGAGACAGCCAGGGGTGGGAATGCTGTTCGTGAATTATTTATCATTGGGGGCTTGCTTATAGATAAGATTGATCGTTCCGCCCCGAAAACGACTGCAAACTCTAAAGAATAAAATGAAATATATCACCAACAGGGGAAAAAAACGCTGCGATCAATAATAGGAATGTGATCGATTTGGTTCGAGGAAGGTGGAAGCGCTGCCCCCCCCCCCCATGCTACTATTGAATCAAGAAGCTATCGGAGAAATGTTAACACAAAGCCGAGGACACGTTTGCTGTCAGCCCTGTGAATTGTGCAGGAGAGAAGATCGAAAATGTGCGCATTCATTCCGGCTTGAGACCTTCCTTTCCCGATCTGCCCACTGTCATTCGCTAGAAAGCAGTGCCGCTTGGAAAGCTTTTTTTTTCGGCCTTCTTGGTAGCAAAAATGACTGTTATTTAATGACCAGGTCTTAATCTCTGAAAATATTAATTTATTTCCCTTCAATCACTACCGACAACGTGGGCGTGAATACAAAAATAAGGATTGAATTAATTAAAAAGGGCAGGAGTTCACATTACCAGCTGAAAGCAAACGCCAACGTTGAACTCAGTTGTCGGGATGGAACTCTGGTATTTTTTGCCCTACTTGGGCAGTATTTAGAAAAAACAGCCTCTCTCTCTCTCTCTCTCGCAACTCAAAAGCACAAAAGTATCGTTCGTCTTCATAGACATTTTTTAAAAAAATAGTGGTCCTATATATAAGTCGTCCACCAGACAAGATTTTCGACGGGCCTTGGCAATGGCTGGCTGCTCCCCGTGTAGACGCTCCGCTAAAGGTGAAGAAATGCACTGGCTCCTAACGTGAATACCTTTGACAGGCATACATGCACTCACTCAAACGCGCACACACATGATTCCCCCCCCCCCCCCCCCCACTTTTCCACACACGCACGCGCGTACACAATTGTATGCCGGATATTCACGGACATCACTATTTTTCGCGATTACGCCAACTTACATCCGAGATGCCATAAGAAAGTAGCGTGATTCGAAGGCTGTCATTTTCGATCCGGCTGAAACAGGCCAGTGTTTTTCCTGATGTGGCAGCCACTTCGCCCGCTACAATCATGACCGTGAAAAACAGAGGAACTACATCTAGACAAGTTCGTGTACTTTTGGCAGCGTTCTGGCGAACGTAACCGTCTTAGAGGAGTTTATAGTGAGTACAGATTAATTCTGAAGTGAAAAACTGCACATCGTGTTGCACAGTACCTACGAAAAAATGGTGGCCGGGTGCTCTCACCTCGTTAAGCCCTACAGGCTTCCCTGCGGTATGAGGTGTCTTCTCACAAATTATTTGCGGCATTCCAGGCAAAGTGGTTCATGCAGCAGCATGGTCTTGAGACCAGCTTTGTCACTAAGCTTCTTTGTTATCTTTTACAATTCTTTGTAATGTTTTCCAGTTCCCTATGCGAGTTGCGCGAGTCCCTCTTTGAATGCAGCCACTATTTTCGCCTCAAAATTTTGGTTGTCTTGAAGATGCACGAAAACCAATTGATAGTTCATAGTGAAGTTAGTTTAGCATAAATTTTCGGCGTGCGCATAAGTGGTGTTTGGTTAAGTGGTTTTTTGGTTAACATTGAAAATCTAGTTGAAGGTCCTCCGGCATGCTTGCAAAGCATTTTAGCCCTGTCTTCTCCTCTGGAAGAAGTTCTAAAAGTTATCAAATGGGAAATATGAACTACAGATAGGGAAAAGACCAAAACATTAAACTTGCTTCGTTTGGTCAGCAGTATGTCGTTAGGAATTCCAAGATCATCTACGTTTTTCTGCTAGTTGTAGAAGAAAAACTCCTGCGCCAGTTCAGTGTGGGTTATTTAGATTTTTAGTCAAATACAGGGTGCTCGGATATATGCTTGGAATTGTTCAATTGGCAGTCCAAATGAGAGATGGAACTTTGAAGTAACATTCGCCCGCCGGCTCAAGTTCTAAACCCTGATGTCTTAAATAGAAGCCTGCCTACAAGCCAAAAAAATAATCGCTCCTTCCCTCTTTTCCTTTATTCAAAAAAAAAGGGACCGATCAAAAATACAAACGAAAAACCTTCCCGGCCAAACATATACGAAAGGCACTCCTTCATTCTAAAGGCGTTCTTAATGAAAGCCGACAAGCAGAACCGCAATCAGTTGAGTGAAAAGAAATCAATGGAGAAACTCCTCACCCAAAGTGACCGCTGCACACTTCGTGATTGAGGAGGCACTCAATTTGAATCAGCAGACTTTTTTTAGCTTTGTGACAACATGTATGAGACAACGCAAGGCTAAGGCGGCAGTTCATCAGCGCTACGGAGCTTGAAAATGCTTTTTTTTTTAGCACTCATGGCTATGTTTTGCCTGTCGTTTTGGTTATTCCACGTGCAAAAGGATTGCCTTAGCAAGCGCTCTACCAGCTGCCGACAAGCACTCTAGCAATGAAGAACAGAATCTCGAAGAAAAAGCAGCTACAGAAATTTATTTTCTCCCTGTCACTACTTAGGCAGTGACCTGCCAGAGACACACGGAAGCAAATTCGATCAGTCTTCTCGGTCCCATCCTTGCGAAACTCGAAAAGGCTAGGTGCTGTTCAACGCAAGCGCCTGATTACGACCTTTTCGTGAAGATTGGGCCTTGTATTGACGTCAGTGGAACATGTTATTAGGTAACTTTTACGTAAGCTCCACTGAGTGCATTGCATCAGAAAGCAATCAATAACAGACTTCCAGGACGTGAGAAGAAGCATCCGATTTTGTGGACGCGGTAAGAACGATGCCCGAGCAGTGGCGTGTGGTAGAAGAACAACAACAGGACTTATGGCACTGCACCGAGGTAGAAATGGAAAATAAAACAGCCGTACCCTAGAATTCCTCTGCACAAGTGCGACATTTTCTTCGGACACCCGAACTCTTGGACCAACCGCTAACCACCTGCTCTTGAAAGGAGGATAGAGTGGTTTTTTTTAATGTACCATATCTAAGCTGATCAGCTGATACACAACTGTGCTGCGAAATTACTAGTATTAAGAAAAGCCCCACGTGATGTACCTTTTCTATCTTTCGTTCTCGGTTTGAAAAATAAATGATCCTATGCGCTAGCGTAGAACCCTCACACAGCCGGAAACTCGATGCCCTCCAAAATTGTTCAGGAAAATCCCGATTACCTGGCAGGCAGTACCTCATCACTGACGGAATGGAACGGCGGGAAATTTGAACCAACAGAGCACGGCTGCATAGAATAGCAATAAACGCTGAAGCCGCAAAGTGCATGTCATCGCATTCTGTCCGATCGACTGCATTGATCGTTCAGTAATTTTTTCTTGCGCTTTCAATTTGGGAAGCAGACTTCGTCTTGAACTACAAATTTTTTTTTGCGCACTGGAGAGCTCCGATGATTCCTCTATAGATTAATGCCATTGATTATGTTATACGGGCCATGTCAGTGCACGTGAAAGAACCCCAGGTGGTCGAAATTCCCGGAGCCCTTCACTGCGGCATCTCTCATAGCCTGAGTCGCTTTGGGACTATAAACCCCCATAAACCATAAACTGTGCTATGAGGCCTATCTGAAAATTATCGTATTCTATATGTGTCGGAGAAATTTTTGCGAGCAAATTATTTATTGAGGCGGAAAAACTAGAGAAAATTGTATTGCTGCATGGCCGGTGTGTAGAAGTATTGCTCCAAAGCATATACAATTTCAATCTTGCCAGAAGATTGGGCGTGCTATGCATGCCCAAGCGAAAGTATGGAGCAGACAAATGCCATTTTTACTGTGAAAGCATTTTATGGCTGATCTGCAATGAAACCCGGCGGTGGCACTGACCAGCATGAGGTGTGCGAAGATTTCCAGGTGACGCCACCGTCATATTGAAAAAAAGGAATAAAGTTTCTTTCTAAGGTGCTGAGAACTAAACCCAGGACTTTCAGTCTGTGAAGCATGCTCGCATCCGATGAGCAAGAAAACCGCGTTGCTTCTTGGCGGATAAAGATAAACCTACTATATGTGTTACCTTATCACTATCTTGTAATTATCTTATCATTATCTTATCATTATCATTTACTAGTATATGCATTATCGTGTGCTAATTAGGAGCTTTGTCGTTAGAAAAGAAAAGAAAAAAAAGCAGAAAGGAAATAAGAAATACAAATTAAAATGCACTACAAATGAAAAAAGCTTTTTAAAAAGATTTGTATTCGGTAATGTAAATTGCACATGAATGAATATATAGAAGACGGTCCCATAGCACGAAGGCTGCTTGAAAGCACTTTAATTAGTGGTCTTATGTGCCCTCCTTAACTTTAGGCAGTCCCGTCTGCTTATTTGAGTGGACCGCTCTAGGATTTCCAAGGTTTCGTTGCACGCAACGGCTGTAATTTTGGCGCCTGGTGAAAGGAGGTCAGTGAGAAAAATAGTATATCTACACCGAAAAACATGACAATATTTTTGCTTCTTGTAAGTCTTCAATTTGAGTTTTTTCGAGGAATTCGTATGCAGCCATTGCATACGCCGCTACTTTTGACTCGAACTCTGGGGTGAAAATCAACGTGTCTTCCCTGATGAATACTGCGCCTAGAAACTCGATTCTTCCTTATGGCTAGCGTTGACGAGGGTAAGCGGCTCGCCCAACCTTTTTTCTTTGTGGTTGTCAGTCAGCATTATGAGCCTCCTCCATGCCACAACACCTTGTACCCTGATTCTTAAGTAACAGTTTCCAGAATAACTTTATTGGACTCTTACAGACAGTGAAAATCTCTTGTGCCACATCTATTCAAAAAAACTTATTATTCAATACTCGGAGATCACCAGTGACAACAGACTGCGTCCCGTCCTTGTTTCGTCATGAGCATCGGTTCTGCATTCCTTCGCCACATTCTGCCTATTGATAAATTCAACGTAGATATCATAAATGTTTGCATGTATAGCTGCTAGTGGCTCGCCTATTTTGTGCATAAATTGTATCACTGATTGCACCTGCAATCCTGTGGGAGACTGGGTGTGCGTAATGATTTGTAATAAGTGCTGCTAGTATCCCATAGACAGATGGAGGACTGCCAACCAAAATTTAAAGGGAAGCGTGAGGTTCAAGGTTCATGGTAGTGCTCCAATCACCATTGGTAATGCTACAAAACCTTGATTTCTTTAATAAGCATGAAGGGTTCTAAGGAATATATCCTCAGAGCATAGATTTTCCACGCGCATGTTACGTACAGGGTCTCCCTCAAGCTCATCAGCGCACCGTGGGAATGTGCGGTTTTTTATCCGCTGTCAGCTTTAAGAGCATGCATATGCACTGCTCTCAGTCTCTGTCTTTAATATATAATAAACTATAAACACTGTGCTTCTATGCATTTATTTCCATTACTGTGCAGATTTGAGACTGCAGAGTGTGAATGGTCACACGGAACGGTTATGTTTTGCTGTAACTTATGAACCTCGGCGACCTCCTTCAGGAGAAGGTATAAGAGCGCGCTCAAACGTTTCCTGCAAAGGTTCTAGACTTTTACAAAGCCTCTCAACATAGCACTGTTATGTCCTGAAGCCTTTTACCAGTAAGAAAAACAGCAGCGAGCGCCGTCTGCGAACATTTGAGCACTGTGAATAACGATAAGTGCAGGCAGGAACCCATCAGCGAGATGTTAAGACAAGTACGGCATTATCGCTTTTGAGAAGAGTGCAAAGTTTAATCTATGTAGTTTATTGCATGTACTCGACACGTCGCAAGGGGTTCTTTACACCGCTATGTACCAGCGGTTTTAAGGACAGATAACGACCACACCAAAGCTGGAATTGAAGTACTCTCTTCTAATTATGCAGATGTAGTGTGCAATGGTTACCACAGTAGTGAAATGGTTAGGTACCGTCTGCTGAGCACTGCCTGCAATATTACTTGGGAAATGTTCGTCAGCTTCTCCGCACAAATGCAGGCCGTTATGCGGTCAACAGCGGCATGCAAATGCTTCCCTGCACGGTTGGAAGACTGCTCGCAATGGCAGGATTCAGTGTGTTAGAGACAGTAATGAGGTAGGCTGCTTCTGTTTGATTCCCAGCTGTACACATATTTCATTTAACGACCAGGCAGTCAGACGAAAGGCAGTCATGCTGCTGGCAGTGGGACCGCATATAATCAAAGTAGCAGCTCAGTTCATTCAGTAAATAAAAACTGTCTGCGATACAAAATCAAGTTATTCGCGAGACCAAACTTAGTTGTTGCTCCAGCCTGAGAGAAACTATTGTGTGTGATATTGCACTGGCGAATGTAACGATGAGGAGGGTGTATTTTTCTTGCTCGAGGGCATCCATTATTAAAAACAGGGCCTCGAACGCAGACAGGATGACGGACGCGGGAAAGAAACCGCTGACTCACAACACGAATTGTGAGCGCGCTTTTATGTGTTACGCAAGTAACGAAAATATTTGACTGCACAGGTGCTGGGACTAACACGATTGTTCGAATAATGTTAAACGCTATTACGAATAAAAAATAAAGCGTGTGACTGAAGTGGGTAGCAATGATGGTAGTGTTGACTGGAAACAAGAAATCATGTGTCAATATAAGACAATAACGAAAGCGTTTCGAAAGGTGGGATTTGGAAGAAGAGACATGAATTGGTTGGGCAGTTTCGCGTCACAAGGGTATAATTAGAGACACCACTTTTTTTTATTCGTGCTTTTTGCCATTATAATGAAAAAGGGGAAGAAAGTTATGAAGAGGAGTGTAATCAAACGTCGCTTAAAAAGCGGCACAAGTTCGCGATAAATCAATCAATCAATCAATCAATCAATCAATCAATCAATCAATTTTTATCAATTCAATGTAATGCATTATGAAGCTGACCTGATCGATTCCGCCGCAGTAGCTTTTCATGCTGTAATTCCTAGTCAGCCCTGTGAAGTGGTGTAAATGCAAAATAGTTTGCCTTTAGAAGAAACGTCACTAAACCCAAAGGTCCGACCGAAAGTGACGCTAGAAAACTGTAAGTGTCCTGAAACGCGCAGTACTTAGCTTGCCTTATAACTCCGTGAAGAGACTCGTAATACTGTCAGGTGTAGAGTTCACGACCAAAGTCAGTGCGCACCCAAATTGTAGCCAAAAAGCAGGACCGGTTGCGCTGAAATCTACGCGTGATATAGACTTGAATCACTAACCGCAACTTGCGTGAGACATCGGCCAAGGATCGAACCATTAAGTTTAAAATGGTGTCTATGAAAGTTGGCGCACCCTGCGAGTCGCGGCCGTTTTCGCTGGCAGGATCGGGCCCGGAGGTGCCTAAGACACACTTCTCGGTCTAATGCTATTGTATTCTGCACACGTTATGTAATTCAGTGATGGTTAGCTCTAAGAGAACTGTGTGTTAACTGTAGCAGACGAATAACAAAAATTGATTCTGTACTGAAATGTATAAAGCACTCAACGGTAAATGTACTCTTAACAAGTTAGTCGCGAGCACCCTTAAAGATCACATTGAACTCCTTCCAGTGCACTAAATACTGGGTGACAGGTAATTTTCGAGAGATTTTGTTTTTAATAACCTACAGTCCTGTGAAGCTGCGGCCTCACTACGGGTTGCAGTAATGATTAGCACTGAAGGGCTTCACGCACAATGTTTTTCAAGCCAGCTTGTCAAAGAAACATGATATGTTACATGCGCTTGTTTACAGTTAAAGGAACAAAATTGTTTGTCGAACCAAAAGCAAAAGAGAACTGCGGAGTTCCCGTAGTGAACTCCGCAGTTGAAACACGTTGTAAGACTACGTCCACGGAAAATGGTTAGAACTGCCGCCTCACAGGTCAAGCTACGTGATCGCGGTTAACAATAATGGCAGAAAGCAATTTGTCAACTTAAACAATCAAGCTCAAACTTGGAAACCACATATCACAAAACGTGGATCAGCTAGGAGTTCTTCGGCTTGACACTCAGAACCTCAGCAAAGGAGCACAATAGCTGCACAGGGCAAAGGAGGAGGGTGCGACTATGTTACACTTGATCAAACGTGTATCATCTATGGGAGGAGCAGCCCGGGCTGACAAGACCAGACGTCTTCTACGTTCAGTACTACAACCCGGTATACTATATCAGGCCCAATATATTCCATTGACCACCGACAGTGGGTGGCTGTTTAAACGATGAATAAGAACGCTAAGTGCACCATCGCGGTCGTGACAAAAATAACACATATCCTGATTCTCTAGGCACATGCATGGCTGAATACACTGAATGAAACTGTCTCCAACAGCGAGAGGCAACTAGAGAAATATATAGAAATTACGCAAAATACGTCGCAGCCGTTTTTATGACATGACAGCAAAAACACTTAAAATTAGAGATCCGCTTTCGTCGACATTCATGAAAATCGCTATAAAGAAGACCGCTAAACTACACCGTAAAAACAGGCCAACGCGTCGCACTGTGGTTTACATAACTACACGAACTTGTACGTATAGCTTAAATATGCGGTCGTCGTTCATAGACAGGGGTAGCAGAACGCCTTTTATTAACCCGAGACACACTGAGTTAACCACACGTAGGCAATGTCTCTCTCGGCATCCTGATCCACTTGTGATTGAGCACTATGCTATCCGTGTTTCTACTGAGGCTGTAAATAGCTAGGTGTCTTTAAGAGCAGCCCGTAGTTACACAGATTTTTATCCGGCTATTAGACCACTCAAAACAGTTACAAAACACTAAGAGTAGTTAAAGAGATTCATCCTCTCAACATGAAAATAAGGAAAAGCATCCAAGTACACTGGACACAAGAAGATGCGCAGAATGTTTGCCAAATGAGAGCAGACGTTCTAACACACAACGTGCCAATCATGAATGCCTCCTCACCTAGCCTCACTATTGGTCACCGCTCCGCTCTTCCCATCTTGACGAGAAGAAGTACAGGTGCTCTAATAGGCCCCTGCACTCACCCCTCCGTAAAAATTTAATTAGATTGGAAGAGGTCTCCCTTCGAATGGTTAGGGCTGGGGTGGCAATTACCGTTACAGTGATATGCCGATAGGGTTCTCAAGAAGAAACAGCCCCTATCTCATGTCTTGAAAATTCCACGCCCGCCGTTGAAGTCGATGTTCGCCACCTGCTGCAGACCGGTCCCACAACAAGGTCTTCGTGCACAAGGCGACTAAAAGATACTGGTCTAACAGCCACTGGGGAGGAAGACTTCACCCTGCGGCTGGCGGAAAACACTAGGAACCGAAGCCTGAGAATGCTTCTCGTTAAAGATGGGCTCAACGACCTTCTCTAGTGTATTGACTGCCCAACTTATGCCATATGGCAAGCACTCGTAATAAGAAAATATATATTCCTCGCAAGACCTCAATCGCAGTTTCACAGAGGGATTTTTTTTCCAATAGGCGTGTCTGTAGATCTTCCAGAAGACGAGGTTTTCTGCGTGCACTGGCCAAGGGTGGTCACTAATAGTGTAGTTTATCTGTGTAATGTGGAGAAATTTACTGTCTACTTTATGTGAATTTCTTCGGAAACATGCACACGCGCACGCACGCACGCAAGCCGCTACCCCAGCTCGCGCGCGCGCGCGCACACACACACACACACACACACACACACACACACACACACACACACACACACACACACACACACACACACACACACACACACACACACACGCACACGCACACGCACACGCACACGCACACACGCACGCACACACGCAAACACACGCACACACACACGCGCGCGCGCACGCACACGCACGCACGCGCGCACGCACACACACACACACACACACACACGCGCGCGCGCGCGCGCAAGCATGCAGGCACAAGCAAGTGACCATTGAATAATCAGGGACTTCTCTATTTGTCGCCATGCCACTTGCCATCCGACATGTCATGTGGAGTACAGTGTGATTCCGGCTGAAGCAGACCAAAGTATGTTACCTGATATGACGCTCATGTTGTTCACTCACCGCAAAAGTCAGTGTGCAGAATAGTGGAATTGCTGAACAATTAAAGTCGTGTATTCGTTGCAGCGTTCTTGAGAAAAAAAAGCTAAAGCAGTTGAATCACAGTAAGTTAGGCCTCCATGAACACGTTAAAATCACGTTAGACTGTTATATTAAGAAGAGTGGCCGGGTACATCGGTTTCAGTCATACTATTTCCTTCTGGTTTCGCCTGTTACTCTAGAACTCTAGGCTAGCCAACACTTGCGCCGAGCACATGCGCTTATTACGGTGCTCTAGCGTATTGCTGATAATCTCAAGTGGCATCTAGAAATTGCACCATTCGAGACCCAGGAAACAATGACGGAGCATGGATGCGAGACGAACTTTGTCTCTACGCTACATTTTAACTTTTTCCGGCTCTTTGTATCGATTTCGAGTTCACTAAGCTGCTTACGCGAACCCCTCTTTGAATGCGGTTAAAATCGTTCCCTCGAAACTTAAGTCGCTTGGAAGATGTACGAAAATCGATAGCCGGTTCGCAGAGAAGTTAGCGGAGCGGAACTTCAACGTCTCGCCTCGTCGCCTTCACGATATTACAGTCCTCACATCCTTTCGTCTTTATCTTGTTTGGTAAACACTAAAAAATCTGTTTATGGTTCTTCGAAATTCTTCCGGCATGTCTTCGTCTCATCTGCCGCTCTAAGAAAAGTTGAAAAAGTGATAAACCTGTAACACGTGTTAAAAGGTCGTAAACCTTTTTAACAGAATAAAACATTCCACTTCATTCATTAGATTACTATGTAATTAAGTTTTCTAAGGTGATGAACTGTTTTTCTGCTGATTTAAATACGAAAAATTTTATATTGCGGTTCTCTGCTGTTTAATAGGATTAAAAGTGAAGTTCAGGCTTCCCGAACACCATGGCGCGATTTTTACCCAGCGGCTCAAATTTAATATCGAAATTTTAAATAGCTCTGGCCCGCAGCCTGAAGATTTAAGCCCTAATTTCTTCCACTCGAGTGTTCTGCAAGCCATCCACATTCGTTTCCCCTGTCTTGCTTTGAAGGCAAAATCTCCCCGCCAAACATGCACCGAAGATACGCTGTCATTCTTGTGGCTTCCTTATCTAAATTAGTACTACTTAGAAACTGAACGTCACTAAGTCTGGTAGAAAATGAAATGGACGGAGAAACGCCTGATGCAATGTTGCTGCTGGCGTCCTAACTGAACAAGGAGGCACTAAGCGTGAATACGCCGACTTTTTTTGTGAGCAGTTGTATGCGACAACTCAAAGCCAGGGAGGCAATCCATTAACGCAGTGGAGCGAGAAAATCCTACTGCGTCACACATGCGACACACTTTAGCCTTTTTTTGTGGTTCTTGCGCTTTCACAAGCCGCACACTAGCAAACCATCTAGCGGCTGCCGACAAGCACACTCGTAATGCAAGAAGAGAAGCTTCAAGGAAAAGAACTTAAGAAATTTCTTCTTGTCCCTGGGTCTTGTTAGGCGCTGACCTGTCGGAGACCCCCGGAAGCAATTTCAATCGGTCTTCTCATCCCCATCCGCGCGAACAAGGAAACGGCTAGGAGCTGTTCAGCGTGAGCGGCTGAATACGACTTCGTCGAAATGAATGGGCATTGCATTGACGCTAAGAGAACATTTATTTTGTTGAACTCTTATAAAAGCTCCACTTATTGCGTTGTACCAGGAAGCAATCAATAACTTTCATCCTTAGCCTCGAGAAGAACTGTCGCGGCCAATTTTGCTGACGCTGCCAGGAAAAACTCGCTACTGTGTCGTGCAATAGAAGAACAACCTGAATACGCCTAACATTTTGCTGAAGCAAAAAAGGAAAGAAAACTGCTGTGCCTTTAATACTTCTCGCATGAATACAGGATGTACAGTCTTGGTCAAAAGTCTTAAGCCACAGCGTTCAGCCTCAGCGAAATTTGTGTTCCTTCGTCACTAAATGTGTTGCCGTCAAGCGCATTTTCTGCGAGTACAAATTATAAACTAAAAACAACTATTGCGTTCATCTGTTTTCGTCTGACCTTTAACTTCGTTTTTTGGTATTATTTATTGCCTCTTTTGTCTCGTCGTTTCTTTCATGGTCATATTCCTGGACTTTCATCGCCTACATTGCCTGATATACATTTGTTCGTGTAGTTTAGTGGATTCAGCGTTTGTTCCAGTTAACTGTGAAGCGTGTTGTGTTTCAACGTGTTTTTTGCTGTTTCTATTTTTCTGTTGCTTTCTGCTAATCTTAGTTTGTAAAGCGCCGCACGCGACTTGCCGCTACCTGCCAGGCGCTGCCATGCAAGCCCAATGAGGCTTCGGCAGGCCTGAATCTGTAAAATGTCTTTGCAGTGCAGAATAAACTGATTGATTGATTGATTGATTGATTAATTGATTGATTGATTGATTGATTGATTGATTGATTGATTGATTGATTGATTGATTGATTGATTGATTGATTGATTGATTGATTGATTGATTGATTGATTGATTGATTGATTGATTGATTGATTGATTAGAGCGCTCGTGTAGAGGATGATTCAAAATGCAAGTCAAGCGGGAAACTTTTCTATCGCAAGAGGAAACCTTCTGCTAGCATTTCAAGGTCATTCGGTCTTTAATAGTGTCGTAATGGCCTTGTTATTCGGCTGAAGCGAAAAGCTTTTGCCCTTAAGACTAGGGGTGTGCGAATATCAAATTTTTCGAATACGAATACTTAGTTCCGAATATCGAATCGAATATCGAATAATCAAGGACATACGCATTTAATCACTACAGAACATTTATTTGGGCCCCGAAGAACATCACAGTTCAACTATCGATGATTAAATGAACACAAAAGTTTTGTGTGGCTGCACAAAAACTATCGAAGTCTCGAACATTATTCTTTGAAGAGTGGAAATATCAAAGATGGCTAGTACACAGCATTGATTAAGGCTAGCTTGCCATCAGCACAAAAGCGCGTTGTTGGGATGACGTAAAAGGTTGTCGTGAAGGAAAACCAGCTGCACCACATGGTCCGGCAGAAGTAGTTCCCTTCTAACTGAAACGACTCCTCCAGCCACAGAAATTGCCCTCTCACGTGGCACTGACCTGGCACGTATTGCGAGGTACTTCGTGCACAGCTCTGACTATACCAGCTTCGCAGGTATAGCTACAAAAAAGCTCACCAGCGCAGTCAGCTACAGCATGGCCCTTGGAGAAAGAAAGAATTTTCCTTCCGTGTAAGCGCCGCCATGTTGTTATGTATCTGTCGATATGTCTTGCGGATCGAAATGAACGCCGGTGCTCACGATGAATATTCGGCTAGATACGAATATTCGCATCGTGTCGAATATTCGAAGCAACACGAATACTTGGATTTCGAATCGAATTCGAATACTAAAATTATAATATTCGAAATATATTCGACAATTTCGAATATTCGCACACCCCTACTTAAGTCTTTTGACCAAGACAGTACTATATAGGTCCGTCACTTTGGACGGAGGTGGTGCGGGTGAACGCTGTCAAGGTTAGCTTACACGCCACTTAATACCCCCAAGTTCCCAAGATTGGGCAGCCGCCGCCTTAGGTCAGTTGGTGGAGCACCGGACACGAAATTCAAAGGGCGAGGGTGCGGATCCCTCAGACGGCAAGCGGCTGTTTTTGTTGCGAAAGCAACACATCGCTAGTCGCCTAGCCATTTTGCGGAGCCGAGGAAAGGCCATACTGTGCATGCGCAAGGAGCAGGGACGTCATAGGGAGCATGGCGCGCCGCCGCCGTCGCTGCGCGGATGACTCAGAGTTGCCGCCGCCGCGCTGGCCAGTTGCGCATGCGCAGTAGCGGCTCATAGCTACCGTGCCGGGGCCGCCGCCGCTGCCGCGCGCTCTCCATCGCCTCTCTCTCTCCTCTCCGATGCGCAGTAGCCGCTCAAAGCTAGCGTGCCGAGGCCGCCGGCACGCTAGCTGTGCGTAGTGACGTCACTTGCTCCTCGCGCATGCGCAGTATGGTCGTGCTAGAGCACGCGCGGCGAGACTGTGGACAATGTAGCTAACACAACAATATATGGCTACGCGCAGATGTTGCTTTCGCAGTCCTCCAGGTTTAACCAGAGCTAAACCACAGCTAATTTTTTTATACTTCTTTTTTATGAATTATCTTTTAGCGAAAAACAAATTGACACTATAAATTTCTCATAGATTTAAAAGCACAATCCAAAGAAAAAGGTAGGAAGATTCATTTATGCTACTTGGTTTCGGCCACTCCTGGCTTATTTGATATGTACCCCTCTGACAAGTGCGATATTTTCCTCGTCTACATGAACTGCTTTACCCAACACTATCCACCTAGCTTTTGGAAGGAGCAGCGGGAATTCGGCATTTAAAGGTATCATATTTCAACTTCTGAGGAAATAAACGAATGCGCTGAGAAATTTCTTTAGTATAAACGCCAAAATCTAGCGTACCTATTCCAAATTTGGCCCTGCGGTTCAAAAATTCTCAGTTTTTTTTCTAGCCTGCTGACCGACGAGCCGGACGGCTTGCAGACAGCTTCTTGTATCTGGAATCTTGAGTCCCAGTTTCAATGCGAACATACTTTATGAGCCTTATTTGACATATGTGACTGTTGTCTTCGGTTACCCGCGGTACTTCAGTGGAGCGGGCGAGGTCACTTTCAACCTCAATCTACTTTCTGTTGTCTTCGGTTTGTGTCTGTTCTACCATGTTGTTCATGAAAGATTTTTTTCATTCTGCTGTAAAATGCACATTATTTTATTTATTCCTTTTTGTAGGATGTATTTGGGTCATTCGCCGTGATTTTGTGCTTTTCATTTTTCACAAGTGCTGTGTCATTGCCTTCATATATTTTGTTTCTGAACCCCACACTAGCCTCTGGCTATGGGTTCAGTCAGTGTTTTGGTAATTTGTATGGCAAAAGTAAAAATAAAATGAATAAATGAATGAACGAATGAATGAATGAATGAATGAATGGATGAATGAATGAATGAATGAATGAATGAATGAATGAATGAATGAATGAATGAATGAATGAATGAATGAATGAATGAATGAATGAATGATTTCGGTAGCGGGCACTTCGCAACGAGTTAATGAACTTTCCTTATCGTAAGACACCTTTTCAAATGAACTTTTTCGAGTTAACAAAATCTCCCGTGACCAGAGACGGCCTCCAGCCTTTTTTTTTTGTCATGACTACGGGTCCACCTTCCGATGGCATTAGTTCACTACATTCTGCCCATTAATAGCATCGCCATAAAGAGTATATACTTGTATGTAAATGAGAGCTGGTGGTCACCCTCTTGTGTACAGATTACTGATCGCACCTCGCATTCGATGTGGGACTGAATATTCACCATCATTTTTAGTGCCTGCTAGTCGTCCATGAGCGGATCGAGCAGTGTTAACCGAGGCTAAAGGGATACATGAGGTTAAAGATCTATGGCATGGCTGTAATTGGTCTCCTCAATGCTTTAAAAGATTGCATTTTTCTAATAAGTAACATGGTTTCTACGGAATACATCCTAAAAGAGTGAATTATACGTGCGTATGTTTGGTACTCTGTTTCATACATTCTGACAGGTACACGGTACAAAAGCGCGGCATTGTATTCGCCCTCAGAAAGACGCGCCTCACAATGCACTCCACACGATCTATGCATGCAAAAAGCAAAGAACTACGTATGATCATCGTCGTTCCATGAATTTATTTTCATAACTGTGCACCTTTCAGGCTGCACATTACGAACAGTCATTCGGAACATTTCAGTTTCGTTCTCACAACTGGTTAGCATCCGGGACTTCTTAGGAGCGGCCGTGAAACGTGGTACTAAGACGTTACCTACTAATTTTTTCACCCATCAACAGGCCTCTACTCACGGCACTCTCATAACCTGAAGCCATAATTATAAACAAGAAAATAGTCCGCCAACTTTCTGACCTCATAAATCATGGTAACTGCAGGCAGGAGTCCGTGAGGGCCATTTCAAGAAACATAGAGTCTTATCACTATTAATATTGCTATGCTAGTTAAGACTACATAGCCTACTGTATATCCTCGTAACGTCGCTGATCAAACGGTTCTTCTTTGCAGTACTATATGCAGATGACAAAGACCACCCTCAACCGGAGCTGGAGAAGTAGCTTAAGGTGAGGAAGGTGTCGGATGCAATGGTTAGTAGAGTAATGGAATTATTCGTTACAGCCTGGTAAGCACTGCATACAGCATTTCTTGCAAAATATGCGTACGCTTCACGACACGGCTGCAATTCGTTACGGGGTTAACATGGAATGCAAATGTTTTCCTACCCCGTCGGCAGAGCTTCCGCACAACGGCCGCACTTGGTGTTTTACATAGAATAATGTGATATGCTGTTTTCGTGTGATTAATTTTTGCACACACCTTTTCTTTCACAGCCTGGAAGTCACAAGAAAGGAAGTCATGTTTTTTTTCTGCATTTGGAGCGGACAACAGCAAATGAACAGAAAAGCTCATTTGATAAACGAAAAGTATATGTCGTACAAAAACTAGTTTTCCTGATGCTAGATTTAATCGTTACAGCAGCCTCAGCGAAAATGTAGTGCGTTTCTTTGCAGGGTGGCTGATGGAGTGGTGCAAAAGTTGCATTTTCTTTGAGCGGAGGCATGCATTTTTTGAAATAGAACACAGCGCGCCGAGAGGACGAAGGATGAGAGAAAAAATAGCCCCTTACTCTCAATTGAACTTGACAGGCTGTCAACGCACTTTTATGCGGTCTGCAGGTGTTGTACGAGCCAGCGAGTTTTTTCTGTCACTCTTTCGAGTAAGGCGAAATGATTTCCTGAACAGGTGTTGGGACTAATACTATTATGCGAATAATTAACAACGCTATTCGAAATTTAACTATCAACGCGTGACAGAACTAAGTGTTAGTCGAGGTGGTGTTTATTTAGGAATCAATCTGAACAGAAGAAAGCATGCTTCAATAAACACAATCCGAAAGCGGGCGATCAAACCATTTCGAGGATTGCTATTTCAAACAAGAGACGAATATCAATGCAGATCATTTTTGTTTTCGCAAAACGACACAATGAGCCCTTCTTCTGAGTGTTTTATATAATGTCGTGTGAAGCTGATGCGAGGTATATTTACCGCCGTAGCCAAAAACAAGCCTGTTCCAGTAACCCCTGTGCCATGACGAAAATGACGTAAATGGTGAAGCACTCTAGCGCAGGCGAAGAGATTAATCCTTCACTCCAGTCGGGAATCATAAAAGTAATGTTCGAATGTAGTATGGAAATAACTTAGCAGAAATCTGCGCACGTGATTACTGCAGAACTCCTTCACAACAGCACTACCTCATTACCCACAACAGCACTGCACCACCGCACAACCACTCCACTGGTGCACTGCACTGAAAACGCCACTGCATACAATTGCTACACACCTGTATACACCGGCAGGTGTATACATCCGTATACACCTGCAGTCCCCGTACCCGTTGCTTTTCAACTGAATGTGCTGCGTAGCAAGATTAAAGACCCATTGTTTGACAGAGAACTTTCACATGTTGTCGCGACGGGAGCCCTTTTCAGCAAGCAATCGCATTGGTACAAGAACCACATGTCAGGAGTGACTCTTGCCATTGAAAGGGCGAGATCTACGCGTGGGCTTCAATTCGAGCGAAAGTTCAGGAGGAGCTTATCGAAAGGGCTAGAGCGGCGGCACAGTCCAAAGGACTCCGGAATAGGGAAATCGGCCACCAACTTTAGTTCCTGTGAAAATATTTTCTTAATTTATAGCAATACGCTCTTGTACTTTTAGGTGATTTGTCAGTTGAACGCATGATTGTATTATTTCGTGCGTCCTTTTGTGAGTTTCTGGGCTTCTGGGAGTTAACGTCCCAAAGCGACTCAGGCTATGGGACGCCCTAGTGAAGGGCTCCGGAAATTTTGACCACCTGCGGTTATTTAACGTGCACTGCCATCGCACCGCACACGGGCCTCTATCATTTCGCCTCCATCGAAATGAGACCGCCGCGGCCAGGATCGAACCCGCGTCTTTCACGGCAGGTGCCCTCTTTTTTGTCGTCATTTTTATGAACCTTGGGTTATATGAGCGAACACTACTTAAATGAGATAGAATAAGATACGAACACGGCTTGTTAGCTGGATTTGAATTCCATACCCTTACATCAACGCACTATCACCAATAAAACTGGCAAAAATTTAAAGAGAGCGAGAACACCTGTGTAAATTCAGTGCACAAATCCACGTAGCTGATGAAACAGTGCCCACCAGCTGGTCCCGAAAGACAGCAGGCTTAGATTTTACAAAGAATTCTGCTGCCCGTTCGACCCAAGAACAACCACGAGGCGGAGATTGCTATCCTGTGCCCTGGGATGTTCATCAAGCATGCCATGTTATACGACCACAACAAATATATGTAGCGATTTCTGGCCTAGCCTAGTACCTGTGCACAGCCAATGAGTGATGCCCGAGCTTTTGCGTATTAGGGGCAGAATGCCAATACTGCGTTGTTAGAATAGCATGCATTTGTTCCAACTCCTCAACAGTGCAAAAAATTGGCGGTGGTTTAGCTCTGGTTAAACTTGGAGGATTACGAAAGCAACCAGGAGAGAGAGAGAGGCGATGGAGAGCGCGCGGCAGCGGCGGCGGCCCTGGCACCACTACTGCGCTAATTCGCCGCTACTGCGCATGCGCAACTGGCGAGCGCGGCGGCGGCACCTCTGAGTCACCCGCGCAGTGACGGCGGCGGCGCGCCAGCTGTGCGCCGTGTGACGTCCCTGCTCCTCGCGCATGCGCAGTATGGCCTTTTGTCAGCTCCGCGAAGTGGCTCGGCGGCTCGCGTGGTCTTCTTGCTTTCGCAATAAAACTGAAGCGAATGCGGCACAGGTAGATACTTTGGCATTGCGATAACTGTTATCTATTATCTGCTTACTATGACAATTACGGATCGCGCGAAGCGCATCGCGCTCCATGATACAAAACCTAACGAGAAAGTACCCTTACAAAACATTAATTTCGGAAACATGCCGTGAGTTTTTTGGGGGGCAAGAGACCTATAATACACTTCCAAAAAAGTCTGCCGAGCTATTCACAGAACCCTCAGAAATTTCGATGATACGTCCTTCCCACTGTGATGTTTTCAAACGACCACCTTTGTGACTTCCCTTGGAATGGTGCTCGCATTTCTTCAAGTGGAACATTCTTTAAGAATAAGGCTGACCGAAGAAAGAAGTGGCTAAGAGCGCACATTCTTCTCGATGCTAAAAACACTCTCGCTGCAATCAAGGGCCAAAAAAGGGCAGTCACGCATGGTAAGTATAAGCAGTGGAAAGCAGGGGAGACAGGGAAATATCTGGCTTAAAAGAAAAGAAAAGCGAAAGAGAACAGCCCCGCTGACACTTACTTGCAGCAAAAGAAATAGGATCAACGACACCTTCGCGGTGGTTATTGCCTCCTCCTATCTTCTTTAGTGCGACTCAGAATTCTACCCAACTTATAGGTTGTTTTGTTGCATTATACGGCGTCAAAATTTGAGAGCTGTGAACACGATCGGAGCGCTCCTTGTGTGTGCTTGCTTACATGCATGGTTCAGACATGTTAACTGTAGTAATAACGCAAGTCCTGCCATCCTGTTTCAAAAGCACCCTAAGCTTCAAAAGCATCAGAGTATTGCACCAGCAACACTCTGATGTACACACCACAGTGTATTGTAGACAAATAATTCACATTGGGTATGCATAGTTCTTGTTTAAAAAAAAAAAAAACCTGAGAATTCCTCTGGCAGCCCACACTTGTTTGCGTGCAGCTAGTGGGGTTGGCAATAGAGAACTGATTTATTCTAAGCACCATGGCATTGCAAGCCCATCTCGTATTGTCTTCAGCTCGAAATAAGGACTAACGAACGCTTGTCTGGTTGGGCTCAGTCTGCTTCGTTCTGAACTTGGGACGGTACATTGTACGGTTTTGTTTCTTTTCTATTTCTTGCATTTCGTACCTATGTGAGTCTTGGCGAGAGCAACAGTGGCTGAAAACACAAACAAGCAACTAAAGGAATACCGAAGCAGCTCACGTAATCTGCCCAATATTGAAAATAAATGGCTTCACTCTGGTGCTTTGTAGAACTGGCATTCGCCAATACTTATCCAATGTTGGGCCGAATACCTATGCTGCTCGGGTAGCTAGCCGGGCCATGGCGACGCTGCTAACGGCGCCTTATCCAGCACGGCCGTGTCGCAGACACAACGCTTCGCAAAACTGTGACACAGCAAAGACATAGCTGATTTTTATGCAAAGAATTAAGTCATCCTAAAAAAGTGAAACGCGTTATTGTGCAACTGGTCTAACGGTGGGGCGCGGGAGTGAGATCCATCAACTCAAATAGTTGGCATCACGCGGCGTTCTTTTACAACCACACGCGTGACGAGAGCCCCAGTGGTGAAAGTCGCCGGAAGCAGCTAGTAATCGCAGAGGTTCGACACAAGGAAAACAGAAATGGAACCTTTATTACATCTATCTCAGAACAGCGGAGGAGGATCAGCAGCGCAACAAAGAAAGCATTGACTTTACGCAAGCAATTGTTTTAAAGTGCTTACTATGCAGAACACTTCCTCAGGATAGTCCATGCTGCCATATCTTTCAACGTCGTCGTTGTACAGGGCGTTTCATCTAAGACTGCGCAATTTATTTTTAAGTCGCTTCTTTCGACATAGCATTGCCAGCGGTGAATTACATCAGAATACAGCTAGCGCATGCTAACTAGCAGGCTGGTAAACAAATATTGAATAGTTCATGATATTGTTCACAGCGCAACAAGAACGGGAAAAACGAAAGACGATGGAGTAACAGAAACAAGCGCTGTCTTTCGTTTTTCCGGTTCTTGTTGCGCTGTGAACAATATCATGAATAGTTACCAACTCGCCCAGATTTCTGCTTTGCTGAAATATTGAATAGTTAACTTTTTAACTAATACTGTTAGGCTCCTTATTTATTTAGAGGTGTGTAGCCCACCGTAATTAATATCCATATCAGTTTTGTGAATATCAAAAACGCGGTTACCCTCAGCGCTGTGGCCCAACAAATTTTCCCTACATCGCGCTAAAATACATGTGCTTTCGAGATGCCTGCAGGCAAAGCAACCTATCCAGAGCACGTAACTCGTGGAAATAGCCAAAATTTGCAGGGCCGGAGCGCCGAGAGTAATCGCATCTAAGACATTCTAAAAGCTGATATAGATATTGCTTACTGAGGGCTACAGGCTTTTCGATAATTAAAGAGCCTTACGGTAATAGTTAAAAAGTTTACAATTCAGTATTAGTTAACCAACCTGCCAGTTAGCGGGTTTTAGCTGTATTCTTATGCACTTCACCGCTTAGAATGCTATGCAGCGAAAAGCGCTCTTCTAACTCACAAAGCCTAATTTAAAAAATTTTGCAAAGTCTTCGGTGAAACGCCCTGTATATTGTGCGTGTGCGATATACCAGGGTTTTCTGACAACTTTGCAGGCTACCTTCATTTTCTTATTCCTTGCTTTCATCCTTTCATCCCTCTTCCTGTCGTGAAAACTGCCTTCCTTCTTCCTTCATTAGGCTATTCATTCCTTCCTTCCGCACTACGTTCATTTCTTATACCTCTCATTCCTTCGATAAATTTTTAATCCGTCCGTCCGTCCGTCCGTCCGTCCGTCCGTCCGTCCGTCCGTCCATCCATCCATCCATCCATCCATCCATCCATCCATCCATCCATCCATCCATCCATCCATCCATCCATCCATCCATCCATCCATCCATCCATCCATCCATCCATCGGTCCGTCCGTCTGTCCATCTGTCCGTCCGTCCATGCATCAATCATCCCTTGCTTCCTTTCTTCCTCTCCAATTTCTTTCAACCTTCAGTTCGCTAATCTTTATCTCGTTTTCACTTGATTTGGTTTTTATTTCTTTCTTCTTTTCATGTTTTCTTTGCACCTTCATTCTATTTTTCCTTGCTTTACCATTTTTCACTCTCACATTCTTATTTTGCTCGGCTCTTCCTGAAAATAAAGGTGGTGTGCCTATAATAAGCCTTGTTTACTGTCTTGTTCCCGGCCTGCGGCATCCAATTTAAGCGTTCAATGCGCAGGGTAGACCCAGATATCTGGACGCTAAGCGCCGCAGAGTAAGAACACCGCTCACCCTTAGTCCGTTCTACACTTCTGAGGCATAGCGCTAGAGAATACGCTTTGAACTCGGCAACGGAACGCTGAGATGAGAGCAAATGTGTAACGTCTTTTTAAATAGCCACTGCGTAACCCTCCTGCATCTCGAGTACTGGCGACTCCAAAGAGTTTAAGCGAACAAAGAAATGTTAAGAGGCACTTTCCTAAATCATGGCGAATGGGGAGATTTGGCGTTGAAGACTGCTAATGAGTGTGTATACGAGTATATTTTAATTTCTAGCAGTCACTGGACAGCGTGTACTTGCTCATTCACGGTAGAAGTACGTTTCCACTGAAATCGCCAAATTTATGAGATTCACTCTTATTATTTGTTGTGTACAATACTCTCTGTGGCTTTGGCATGTCACTCTATAATTTTAATTTATTCTATATCTAGTAGGGTTTGTACCCATTGCGTGTACTTAAAAATGCATACGTAATTTGTGAAACACAGTAGACAGAACCAAAAATAACTTCCCCGCTAAGAAAGGTTGTGTACGGACGCCCTCTGTCCTCCGATTGGCTCTTGCCTGCGGTAGCCTTGCACAAGGCTGCACAGTTGTGGGACGATCATAGGCTAGCTAATAACATCAGAGGCGGCGCCTCCGATCTTACTTCTCGCGGTCGATATAAGCATCTGCAGCAACCGGAATGTGTGATAAATGAGTGGAGGGAAGAAGAGCGCTGTTTCCGGATTGCGTTGGCTTCCGCCATACAGGCCTTGACCTCAGCAAAGACGCCTCTAATCGCAGGCTAGCGCATGATATGGGCTTCGAGCAGCCACGACTGACTACATTTGTATCGCACAAAGGAGTTTCTTACCGTTATTTCTTGCTGGTTCTCTGCACAGATTGTAATGTTGCCATCGCAAGCACAGTGAAGTCTCTATTCACGGAGACAGAAACTTTGCATTTAAGGCCATTTTCCGACCTTCAGAAGCGGTAGAAGTCGCATTTTCCATGGCCATTAGTTTTTTTAGCCCCTGTGGGAACAATGTGTCTGCATAGCTCTTCCGCAACTATGGCTAGCTGTGTCATCAAATTCATGAAAACAATGCCGTTTAGACATATTGGGTGGTTCCTGGAGCGCTACCAAATATAGCCAGTTGTAATGTCTGAGATTCGAAGCGTCGCCTCGTCTACTAAAAACATACGGTTGGGCTGGTATTACCCGCTCTACATGAGGAATATTTGAAGCGCTTGACGACGACTTTGTTCCAGGAGGCCAATGGCGCATACAATGACGTAACTCACCAGGCCATTTTAGATGACCTGAATGTGCCATGTTTTACGTAATATGCATCTATCGATACAACAAATTATTCTTGCTTGAGGACTGAAGGCGGACCGACCGCTTCTGACTGCAGTTTGAGTGGGATCCCATAGGCTGTAATTCGGAGCCCAACATTTTTCACTCTTCAAATTTCCCCCTTGTCGACTTACTAGCATAGTCAACTGAACTGTACACCTATGATGACTATATCTGCATCTGAGTTAAAGGAATCTCGCGCCCAGCTGACTTAGTGATTCTTCAGAATATGTGAAGTATTCATAATGGAAGGTATAGTGCAAAAAGAGACGACGACTTTCCCAACTGTCCATCCCTCTTCAGTGTCAAGTATTCTTGCATCCTACCTTCGTCTGAAAGACCTAGAAATTTGTGCCGTTAAGGATACTGTTCACTATACATGCAAGACATGTTTCATTACAATGCATATGCACAAGGCCCAGCAATACACGACAAAAGCAGCTGTCTCGTTCCTAAAAATCGCATTATTAGAATTCTATCGTGGAGCCCCCATGTCATGCACCCGAAAAAGAGACTGATCGTCATTGTTCACATTCTCTTCATTGTCGACGGCAAGTGGCACGGAACTTCAGTGTTGTCAACGATCCAGCTGTAAAACATATTGTGCATGAAATTGTACTGATGAAGTCCCTGTATTTCGAAACATTGGTAAAAGAAGCATACGAACTTGAATGAGATTTCAAATTCCAAGTTTCTGGACGTAGAGTCAGTACTGAATGAAACGTGAACCCATATACCTACTTTTCTACTTTGCTGCGATCCGTTTTCATCTCTCCCCTTTTTTCTTGTTTTTCTGTTCCCTTCCCACGTGTAGGTTAACATACTAAGCGTAGCCTAGTTAACCTGGCTGGCTTTCTGTTAACGTTTCTCTCTTTCAGAAAAATACTATTTACAGCCGGTTTATGAATACTGACTTCGGCAGACGTTTCCAAGGTTAGTTGATACTGTGAGCCTGCAGCATGCAGGCAAAATATTTTCTTTTGTTCACACGCGCTGTACGACTTTTATTCAGGCCTGACTGTACTTAGAATTGCCAAAATATGCCTCTATCGCAGCAGTCATATTAATCACCACGAGCATTCCATCGCTACCTAGATTACCTAGATGAAGAATAGCCTGTCTTTGCACCGACGTAACACCGGTGAGAAATATCATGTGGCACTGCAACACAGTATGGTGTTTCCGAAATTAGTACCAGGAATGCGTTCACTTATTGCAATAGGCATTAAAGACCCACGCATGGGAGCACGCTACACTAAAACAAAATTAAAGAATAAGAAGACGTGCATTTTCTTCTTTTTTTGCCTGTGTGTGTGTGTGTGGGGGGGGGGGGGGGGGCAAGGGGGTTGGTGAGCACGCCAAGAATTCCACTAGAGACGGCCGCTGGAGGTCTACGAGCCACTGACACAACCATAGATTCACACAAGCTATCCATTGAAACCCTAAAAATTTCGATTAGATAGCTTTCCGATTGCCGTGTTTGCGATCGAACACCCGAGTTATCCACATTCGTGATGCTGTTCTACATGGTACAAAGCGCATTCCTTTCGGGAGGCCAACAGAGAAAGTTACGAAGAGGGCACATTCCTTGTCGTGCTTAGAACGCTTTCGCCGCAATCAAAGGTCAAAAAGGAGCACTCACGCATTCCAGAGATAAGCACCGGAATTCAAAGGACACAGCGAGATACGTGGCTGGAAATGGGAAAGCTCGCCGCGGAATAGAACGGCATGGCTGAGACTTGGAGAAAAACATACTGAATAAATACGACCTGTCAGCCAAACCTTTTCCCGGCTAGTGCCTTTTATAGAGCCCATGAAATTCCTATCCATTTCATTTCATTGGTTTGGCTGTTGCCCAATATGGCGTCATAAATTTCAAAGCACGGAATGGGATCCGGCACTCTTCTCTGTTTATGATTGCCTATTTGTAGGATTCGAAGCTGTTGACGCAGGTCCTTCACTCCCCTTTTCGAAAGTTTGTGTTTCCTGTGAGCATTCTTGGCGCAATGCACTGCAAGCAAAATATTGCTCTTGGGCACTTGGGTACAAGTTGGGAAAAGTTGAAAATCTCGACGACACCGCTAACGAGTCTGCGTCTTCCGCTGCAAATATCTAGTTATACCACGATGCTGCAAATAAATCGTCGTCAAGGTTTAGCTAGATTGTGACAATCATATACTTATCCATCGAGTAGGTGAAACATGTTGGTTACATAGATTAACTTTCACTTCTTTTAATACTAAAGTTAATTAGCAGAAAACTGTTACGTTATTTCTCTTTGGCAGTGACGTTCATTTTGGTGGAATCGCCATTTTTCTCCAGATATGAAGTGGTATATTCGTTTGGCCAAAATACCTTCGCTCTTTCCATATCACTTCATGGGACCCGGAATAACATGGTCTCCGACCAATGGAAGAGGGTCCAACAAAAGAAAAACGAAACGAACGAAATATTTTTAATATGCTCACCAAAAAGGCGGCCAAGAACCAGGCGTGCAAGAAGGAAACCCTCATCTCACGCTACTATTTGTTTTACAGCGGTAACTACACACGAGACTTCTTTAGAGCAGTAGATGCAGGCCTCCTCTTCGGCGTCAACGTTGTATATATTTGTGTGCAAGGAGTTTTGGCTGCAGGACGAGATTGAAAACGTTCTTTGTCTGAGGAAAGTTTTGCTATTTTTTTCTTGTCTGATTCACTGCAGGGTACTAAAATACTGCTGAACCTGACGGCTTTCTCATCTTTAGAAGGATCGTCTCCCGACTAAAAGTGTTTAAAACCTACGTGTCGACACCACGGACCCAAGCACATGTATTATAACGCCGCTAACAGCCCCGCCACAGTACGCAAATTTCAAATTAATTCCAATGCGTTTCTGAAGCATATGTATATTAAATAAATATTGAATCCTTAATTGTTGCACAGATTTAGTTGTTACACACGTTGTGTGCAGTTATTTTGTTTGTAATATTTGCACACAATTATTTATTCCCTGCCGGTACAATTTCCAGGAGGTTGCAGTATGTGCCCTTACTGGGAACGGTGATTTTGCCGTTCGCAGAGGTCCGTGTAGGGGCCCGTGTACTGTGCGATGTCAGTGCACGTTAAAGAACCCCAGGTGTCGAAATTTACGGAGCCCTTCACTACGGTGTCCCTCATAGCCTAAGTAGCTTTGGGACGTTAATCTGTAATAAACCAATAAACCAACATAATGATTCAAGATAAAAGTATTCACCCTGTTGTAGCTCACAAAGTTCTCAATGTCAATTTTTCTTGCCATTTGAGTTGGGAGACTCACGTCAACTACGTTGCAAAAAAATCTCTTTTGTGACTGGAACTGTGTCGTGATGTCGTACTGTTCTGCGCGAAAAGTTAAACTTCAGTTATACAAGATATTATTTGTCCCGCAGTTGAGCTACTGCAGTTTGGTATGGAGAACCACCGAAAGAGCAAATATTGAAAAGGTAATAGTTCTCCGAAAAAGGTAAATTCGCTGAATAGCTAATATTTATCGTCAGTCTACGACGAAACATCTCTTTGCAGAATACGATAATATTAGTTTTGACCTTCCCTATGAACAACGTTGCATGTTTTCTATTTTTCTCAGCATGATAGCCAAAGTTTCAAGCAGAACTTTTTGCTGGGCTAGTTGGTCCATTCTGACATTAGTGAAAACAGCGCGAAAGAAGAAGCCTCAAGGCGAAACGAGGAAGTGACAGGAAAGAGCTCTTTCCTGTCACTTCCTCGTTTCGCCTTCGGGCTTCTTCTTTCGCGCTGTTTTCACTACTGCCAGCCAAAGTTTCCTTCGTTCGATGGTATTGCTGCAACCTAAAGCTACTCGTTTAACTCGAATTTCTGAACCATGGCTTGTCCTAGAACTTCGCATACAGTACAAACTGCAATCATCAAAACTGAATCTTAGGCGCTAATTTTTGACGATACGAATGCGAGTATTCAGGCGCATCAAATTCCCCAAGTTCATTTGCATCTTATTAAAAAGGCGGTGCCTGACGTCGATCCCTTCGTGGATGTCACGCTGTGGTGCCTTTTGACGGAGCGGACAGTTAAATTGTTCCTTGTGGCATTATTCTTCCAGGTTGTGTTCTTGAAACCTAGGAAAGTAAGCGGTATGCTTTGCCTAATTTCTGCGCGCATTTCAAATGCAGCATATTATACGTTAAGTTTTCCTGCCCTCGAGCTTGGAAAAATTATAGAAAAGAAGGAATGAATGTTTGCAGGAAGCCATTCAAGTATTATTCAACGCGAAAATAGGAAATCTAGCGGTTTCGTTCACTAGAGTAAAGCAAATTTTTACCGTTCTTTACTGTCCCATTCTTGTTTTATAGCTTGTATCAATTCTCTTGATGTTTCATGAGTTTTTAAAAAGGTATTACATTTGTTGTCGTACTTTTCGTTCTTAATTTTGGCCAGTGCCACTCTGTTAAACTGCACCTCAGCAGTTCTTTATGAAGTGATTTTTCAAAAAACGACCATTGGCAACGAGAAATCTAACGGAACACGTGTGTCGACCTCGTCCTCGGTCACCTTGTAGTGTCAAGACTCTCACTCACGAATACGATGATTAAAAGAAGGTGGCCTCATCACGGGCTTATAGGATGAAAAATATCATCAAAAGTATGTACAACCTTTGGAAAAATATCAGAAAGCTGTGCCTTTCAGTACAGCCGTCATTTTCCCCGAATGATTTTTTCCCTTTGTAGAAAAAACTTACAGATGCCGTTTAAGATGCACACAGCGAAGAATCATTGTTAGCAAAGAAAATTTTCTGTAGACTTTAGAGGCCCGAAGACAGCCACACAGAAGATCCTTATGTTTATTCATGTCGACATTTTATATGCAAAAAAAAGAGAAATAAAGATAATGGGAATAGTGTTTTAACCCTGAAATATTAGCTGCGTGATTTTAAGTTTAAAGTACCAGAATATTGGTTTCCCTTCTAAGCAACGAGGAGGCTGCAGCACCACCGTTATATTCATTTACGATGTGGAAACCGTTTCGCATGCACTATTAAAAGCACTAGATGGCTGCTGCAAATTTCAATTTTGATAAGTTGGGAACTTTGATTCAGTTTCCTCTTGCTGCAACCACAACACCATTGGCTCTAACCGGGAAAATTGGAACGGTCATGTTTTTTATAGTTGTATTCTCTAAAGTGCCACGTTCGCAGCCATGCAAACTATTTCCCTATTTCCCTGTCCTGAATACCACGATAAAAGACTTCTTGCGTGCTACAGCCGGATTTCGCAGGAAGCAGTTTTAGCTGCACAGAATAGGCGTGCATGGAGCCAATTTCGTGGCAAGTTCTGACCGACAAAAACAGCCCCTTCTTATCTTTGAGCTTTTACTTGGTAGCTTCCCAGAGTCCCATTTAAGGGATAAAGCTCGTATGCAAAATAAGTTTTTTAAGGCCTTACAGATATGATGGATAGGCTTCCTGACCTTCCGCACGCCTTGGAGGGCTCGTTACAGCTCACAGCTTTATTGCACAATGCTTTGTATTACTAATTTTAAATTGCAGTTACTTTTTTATCTGAAAGCTCACTTTAGAAGGTCACCCATGAAGCGAGCATGTGTGTTACTGCCATTTCGGATATTAAAGTTGGCAAGGTCAAGGACAGTGTTTTCCGTTTCATACAGCAGTCGTTAAGGCCTAATGGCCCGGGAGGAAGCTGTAGAAGTTATGATTGAGCATAAAGAAGCCTTTAGGAGTTGGCATTCCACTGGGAAAGGGCCGACCGCATGACGTAGCTTTCAACGAAAGTGGCTCAGGCGCTCATATTGCATACAAAGCGCATCAGTTGGAAGTGAAAACTGACTTGGCCCGCTGGTTTTGTATCGTAGTTTATCGGCGAGCACTACAAGGAGAGCTTTTAAAACGGAATTTCGCCTTCACCTAATACGCTGCCACGGCTTATGAAACACTATGCGCCACTTGGACTATTTCGTGAGACCAGTAAAAAGAGATTCATTACACCAAAGATCTTTCGGGATTAGGAGTCGTTTAGACTACCGCACTCAAAGCTCAGCCCCGATTTGGGGGCTAGAGCAATGAACTAGGCTTGATTAATGCGCTTCGCCTTCCGGTAATGCGACGAGTCTGCGTCGCTTCCCATCTCTGTAATTTATTAGACGGAAAGACCATGATTTATACCAGAGTTGTAAATCAAACGGTTTCCCGTTGAGATTTACGGCCACCAAATGCGATCACGACATCCTCTTACACGAAATTTTTGAGGGGCACGCAACTGCAGCTAGGATCCGTGTAGATGAGATGGCGTGCACGAAAATCACGCTTTGTGTCATAAGTGTCTTCGTTTACATTTCGCAAAGCTGTGTTTCTTCAGGAAACGGGCGGACGTCTTTCGCTGGTTGCAACTAAACATCTCCCCGTTTCTGTACTCAAAGTTTGCGGAGAAAGAAGGCGTAAGTGCGAAGGTAAGTCCCAGCAATAAATTTTGTGAAGCTTTTGCCACACTGATCTTCACTATGGAGCTGGATGGGTCATTGGGCTCCTGAAAGTAAAATCACGGGAAGTAGGCGCCCTCGACCGAGAAGTCAGCCTAGGCAATGCACGAAATCGGACCTAAGCACGGTTTTTCAGTTTTCGTTTTCCCTTTGGCATTTAGACTTTTTCCCTTTCTCGTCTTTTTGCACGATAATGCAAAAGAAGACCATGAGAAAACCAGAAAGGATCCCTTGCATTGTAATCGGGCCGTACTAGCAGACGAAAGGACGTCGCTACGCACAGCCCGCCCAGAGCCTTGTCTTCTCAGCACCGTGATGTCTCCTTGCGCTGTAGTTGCCAACTCTACTGCTTATTAGGATGCACGTTCCCGCGCTCTAAGCCCAAGTTATGCCCCCAATGGGGATTAAATTTATTAAAGAATAGGTGGAAAGTTTCGCCAGGCAGCCGACTTTGCAGCGAGCACTTTGTCGAATTATGTTTCCGTCGAACCGGAGCAAGAGCGCGGATACTATGTTGAGGTGCCGATGGTTTCCTGGCTTACATCGGCGCCTGGTACTGTTTTCGAACGAAGTGTATCAAGTGCTGTCCCGTACTGCATTAATTAAGCCTGAATGGGATTTCATTCACGATGCTTCTTGCGGCTGACTTGTAACACCGCTTGTCCTTTGTTTCCCTATCTCGACCACAATTTTTCGCGCGCTGTACTAATCGAAAAAAGGCGTGCTCAGCAGCATACGTCTTTCTCGTCATTCGTTTCTCTCGAGCTATGTAGCACGTCAAACGTAGTTGTGGTATGGAGTTAGGCTATAAAGCACTTCTGGTATGTAAATGATGCCGTAAAGAGAAAAACTCCACACGCCGTCGATGAGACGAGACAATTGAAAGTGCAGCTGAGCGGCTCTTCGAGGGACGAGTGACCGCATTTCCGCCATAGTTCTCCTTATCCTTTCAACACAAAATTTCGGTTCTAAGGTCACCTTAAACTCAACGTCATTTCACTATTGCCGCTTTGCGCTCAGAAGAAAAGAACCAGGCAAGAACGCAGTGTTTAATGCACGTACCCCTTTACTGCGGCAGGGTGAAACCTGCATGTCTGTTTTCTTCGATGTATCGTAGATTACAGGGCTCTCCAAGCAGTGGTAACATCTTTTGCTCTCAGCTTGCCTATTCCTTTCATATAATAGCAGACATTACACGCGAGAACAACGCAAAAATCTGGGAACAAAAGGCGACTTTTTGAATAGAAATACACAGAAGGCACCAGCCACCAGCTCCTGGGACATGCAGTCCAACTTCCGATGGCTTCGCCGGCACCCGGTTCGCAAAAGGGGGAATGCGGCAGTACCCACCTGGTGGTGAGCCCTGCTCTGTCAGTCATCTTTCTTTTACCTTACTATTCACATGGCTATAGCTTCTACTGCAAAAAAATAAGGGTTCAGTCGCCTGCTTCGTCTGCTATAGATCCAAGTCATCAGCTACATGCGCTTTTTTTGTACTGGCGAAAGTGTGTCGAATCTCGAGACGTAGTATCACGATGGCATCAAAGTGAACCCGTTGCATTGATATCAACAGGTGGTAAAGACAACCGCCACAGTAAGCAAATAGAGCACTACTAAGGAGTGCAGCAAAGGAGAGGTACGCTTCTTCGGTTTTCACGCTTTCTCTTACGGTTGCTGCGCCGTACTGCATTACACTGGAAGGAGAAATGACGCACGGCTGTTTAACCCTAGCAGAAAAGATCAAAATTGGAGCGGCCACGATACAGTTGTGTGAGTGAAAATAAAAGTGACCGGACGATTACGCTTGTCGCAACCCAAATTTGAGGGATAGCTAAAGATGGCGGGGCTGGGGGAGGGGGGAGGGGAGAGATGCCGATGCCAGTAGGCCCCTTTAGTTCCCTTGGAGGCGTAGGCTGTTGGCTGCATTTGTGCCGCTATCCTGCATTAGCGCCAGCTATAAAGCCAACTGAATGTCTTTGGGTGAAAGTTTTGAAGTGGGTGAGTGAGGGGCCCTGGGTTGCAGTGATAAATGGCCGACACCACAAAAGGTTGCATATCTATCTAAATAAGGCAGGCCTCTGGAAAAACTCATGCAAGAAGGGAGAAGGGGAACTCTAGAAGATATGTGACCCTGATGTCGTCAGTGACGTCATAATGTTGGGAGCTTTCAGCAGACACGTGGTACCTGTTTTTTTCTCTCCCTTTTCATCTTTCCTTTCGTGTTACAACGCTGACATCGCGTACTCCAGAGACGTGGCCTCCAGAGTGTTTCCGTTTTTTCCCAGTGTGGTGGATTGACAATGACGGCACAAACACCCCTGAATACTTAAGCGCCACCAATGAATGCCCTGCAAAGAAAATCTCCACTATATCCCGCATACGGCGGCACATGCTGTCCACATGTCCCTCCTCACTTAGACCCCTGTGGACAACGATGGGAACGATGTAGTTGCGTGTGACGACATAGTATGATGACAACGCCAGTTAGTTGGAATAAGCTTCTTCATAGAGCTATCCTTTTTATGAATGTGCCAGTATAAATTAACAATATAAAATTATGAACTAATTGTTACCTATGAGCGCATCTCAAGCAGTTCGTCGTCCTTCTGCGTCCCGTCGCGCGAAGCACGCTCGATCTCTTTCGGGCATTAAATTTGCATCGCGACTTCTAGGCTGGTTACCAAGACACGCGACGGAAACGGGCGCACATCTCTTCTTTTCCTTAGGGGAAATGGAGGGCACTTTGCCTTATGTGTTGAGGCGCTTTCTGTCAATTTCATTTGCAGAATTCGATCTTGTCCACGTTTGCTCCCATGACTGCGTGTTGGCGCGCGACTAGCGCCTTGTCACGCACGTCGCTGCAAATCTCATCAGTCGGCGAAGCGGGTCCGCTTATTGATTCACCAGAGCTACAGAAGCGGGTTTCTTATCGATATCGTTAAATTGGCGGGTTGCTTGATAACGTTATGGGCAGATTTTTTCTTTCGTATTGGTTACATTTTTAGGTATTATAGCTTATTCCACATAACGCACATATGAAGCGGGCAGTATAGAGACACACTTTCTAGCGTATTAGTCCGCACGTCTTCTTGAAAGCTCGGAATCACATGTTAAAAACACTGCTATCCACGCGCAGCTTCTACGGGAAAAATAAGTGCACTTATCTGTCTACTACGCGACACCGTAAAGCGCTTCAGCGAAGAGGTGGCAATTTCAGACGTGAAGCGCTGCATTTCTAAAGACATTATTACTTAAAATGTAATCAGAACTCCGCAACATGACCCAAGGGTCAATTGGGCACCTAAGTAAACACCATACATGAAATACACAAAAAATAAGGTCGGGGTAATTTGACGGCATCCGAACCCCTGACCTTGAGTGGCAAATCGGACACGCTGCAGTTAGGCTATGCAGGCACTTTTTTTTTTCTTTATTGCATGGAGGTACACCCACAGTGACAGGCCCCAAGTCCGACTTAACCACGTCGCATCACGCAAACCGTCATACACAATCACACCAGCACCCACTCTCACTTTGTCAGCACAACAAATTCCGGGAGACAGACGTATGCTCCGAAGAGAGGGAGCCAGGCAGGGGGTCGATGATGCGCAGCATATAACCCCCGCACCAAAGCACACTGCTCTCAACAGAGACTTCGATGAATGTGGAGGCTCCGTATGCGCGGCATTCTGTCACGCGGCTCTTCCACAGGCTGAACAGTCCCATGAGCACTAAAAGATCACATGGAACCTTAGAACCTTGCATTGTAGGCAAAAATCTGATATCATGGGGCGCAATCTCATTGTCCTTTTTGACAGGCCGTTGAAGAACGTCCCAAAAAACACGGTATCGCGACAAAACACAAAGTAATGACCAACACTTTCCGGTTACTGACACAAGTGTCAGTTTACAGACCATGGCCCAAAAGTGCCTTTTTTACGAAGCCACCTTTTTACAGGCAAAGTGCACGTGTGAAGTTTAAAAAAACAAAGTCTTTGCGGTCGCTTGGACACACAATCGTTACACCCGCATATTGTTGTCTAGAAAGCCGAGGTAAGGCTGCCAATGCATAGGTACAGCAAATAACGCCTCAATCAGAATTTTTGTCATCTGTCTGCTGGATAGACTGTATAGGAATTCTAAGGAAAACCGTACAGTGAGAAAATGGGATGTGTCGGCGGCTTCTTTAGGAAAACCCCACAAAGGCCTCTCACTCCAATGGCCAGTGGGCGCAAGCAGAACAGGCAAATGAAAATTTAATCATCGGTTAAACGCAGCTGGGAGGAAGGGACGGTTTGCTATTTTAAAAAATAAAAACGTTGACGCGGATGGGTTAAAGTGGTGATTTATATGTGTGTGGTATGGTCTTTCACATAATCACTGCGATTGTTGTTGACTCTATATGGCGCTTTACGTCCCAAAGCGACTCTGGCAATGAGGGACGCCTTACTGGTGGTCTGCTTATAAATTCGACCATCTGGGGTTCTTTAACGTGCACTGACATTGCACAGTATACGGGCCTCTAGAATTTCGCCTCCATAGAAGCTGGACAGTCGCGGCTGGTATCGAACCCGCGTCTCTCGGGTCAGCAGCCGAGCGCCTTAACCACTGAGCCACCGCGGCGGGACTGAAATATCTTAAGTCATTTTTATTGTTTCTAAAGGAAGCCAATTATAGTCTTAGCCTGCGGTACCTCCTCCTACATACTAGATGGCTGGAAGACTTTAGCACACTAAGAATTATGATTTCTAAATCTGCAGTTCTCCTTATGCAGGCATGTGTGTTTATATTATACCATGGAGGCCTTAGCTAGATAGTGCATCTTTAAATAACTGCCTTTTTATGTGCCTTGGCATAAGCCAGAGAAATTCTTTTTTTTTTCCTGTGTGTAACGAGAAGGTTTTTACATGTATAAAGAGCAACATTTCCAAAATCGCACGCACTTCTTGATAATATTTTTGGACTCGCAGCACCTGGATCGCCGTCATCAGGTAAGTATCTGCTCGCGTCGTCGGGAAAAAGAAAATAAAAACTTGAACTGCTGCTTCATAGGGTTCGCAACTGCATTATAAGAAATTGGCAATTTTATCCAGTAGCCGTGAATATCTGATATACTTTCGATTACGACGTACTGTCGAGAATGTATTAAATTTATGACGGGGAAACGTGATTTACTAGAAGGCACTGGAGCATAGCACAAGTCGATGCCGCAATATCTGACAGGTTTTTAGGCTCAGTTTACTTCAGCGAAACGCATTAGGGTTGCAATAGACGGGGCAATTTTCCTTTCCCTTGACGTGCGTCATCTGTTGAAGGATTTGTTAGCAGATTTTGTTATGTTTATACAGCGGTTCGAGCGAATATTCGTGAAGTTTGGTACAAAAATGCGGCTTAATTCGAAAAGTATTACCTAGTGCACAGTACAATTTACAACAAATAGCGGCCCCTTATAAATTTCGATTGTGATTGGTAGTCACACATATATGATAGTGAATCGCTGTGCTAGTCACGTACCGCGTCCAGAGATTAATTGTTGACAGCAACCTATTTGCCTGTTTGTGCGTATAAAACTGTTACTGACTGTAGCAGTGCACTGAATTCCTCTGTGGCTAAAGCTAATAGTAGAGCTACTAATTTTCTTCAAGAGTGATAATTATTCAAGCGCCCAGTTTCCAGACATATATGATGCACGTAATCTAGATACAGGAGAAATGATGCGTTGATCGTTTTCTGAGTTTTCTCGTTAAGATCTTGTGTTTCCTATTCTCTCTGAAAGGAAGAGCATTCGTTAACCTTTATGTACGTCTAAGCGAGTCCAATTCGTAAATGTTGAAAGCTTCAAAGAAGCGAGTTTTTTTTTTCTTCAGACTTGAATCATGCGCTCTAGGCGTCTCGAAAAGGCTCGCGTGCTCTGGGAATTCAATTCTAACCTACTACTGGGTAACAGACAACACCTTCCGCCAGAGATTGAACGCTTACCATTTCCAAACTGGCCAACATGCCTGAATTTGCTCCTCCCAATTTCTTTAACTCTGTGAAATTTTTCCCATTCATTCATAGCCCTTTTTCTGTGCCCTTTTAATCTATGCGAAATATTATTGGAATAAGAAAAAGTATCTCTGGTTATTTACCCTAAATCATTAGCACAACACTGCCTAATTAGCCGCATCCTTATGCTAAAATATACACTTATTAGTGGAGTCTCTTTTTTACAGGCCGCCGCGGTGGCTCAGTGATTATGGTGCTCGGCTGCTGACCCGAAAGACGCGGGCTCGATCCCGGCCGCGGCGGCTGAATTTCTTTGGAGGGGCAATTCTAGAGGCTTATGTACTGTGCGATGTCAGTGCACGTTAACGCACCCCAGGTGGTCAAAATTTCCGGAGCCCTCCACTACGGCGTCCCTCATAGCCTTAGTCGCTTTGGGACGTTAAACCCGTAAACCAACCAATCTCTTTTTTACATGTTCCGTTGCAACAGGAATTAGCTCGCACTAAATATATTACACGCCACGTGGGGTTGAGAATGTACAAGGAGTGCAACGTGATAGTGAGGGACATGCGGACGCCACATGCTCTTGCACAGCACCTACAATCCGCTCATCCAGTTCAGAGAGGCTCCCACCTTCTTCATCCCAGAAGACGGCAGCAGCGCCCCCTTCCGAGACTGGCTTTCTAGTCCTAGTTTGGTACCCTACCCCAAGAGGCGTCTAGGAATCAACTCCATGAGCCTCATTCTCTGGCGAATGCAAGTCCGCCTAACTTTACGCTCCAGCAGCTCCTTGAGGCAGCCAGCTTCTATAGTGCCGCTCTCAAACATGTCAATAAATAACAATATATTGGCCGGTTGAGAAGCTGTTGAATGTTTACTTTGATCTCGAAGATGGCGCTAAGCCGCAGTTTTAGAACAAGGAGGGCGATCTTAAATGCTGGGATAACTGTCATTAGCGGGTGCGGGACACGTTTGCTAGCACGGATCTTCGAGTTCGCGTGAGCCACTTTCTGGACTCTAGAATCCAAAAGCCACTTTAACAGTATCGCCTCGCTCAGCGAGGAGATGAGTGGTCTATTTCGGTGCGCTCACATGACATGGCGATAGATGGATGCATGGAAACAGGCTGGTGATAGTTGCCACCATGCTGAGAATTTTTTTTGCATTCATTTATTTTTATATTTTTAATGGTGTTATAAATAAGACTGTATATTCGCTATTTGCTTTAATACATTTTCAATCATACGCATGTAGCATTAAGTTGCCTCTCTTTTGCTAACTTTTAACACGTTTATTTACACGACCATTGCTCTCTCTAAACCCTCGGACCTCTGGGAAAGTGACTGTACCTGCATCGACATTTGGATGAATACCACCACATATGCGAATTCGATGTTTCTTTCTAGAGATTTACCACACACAGAACAAGTGTGACCTTTTGAGTTATAACTTTTTTGTAGCTGCGTATTCTAAGACGTCTTGACCTAGCTTCAAAGATTAGGGTTCTGCGTCTTCAGTTAGCATGGAACGATTGCTTTCTGATTTCGTTTTTCCAATTTCGGTATAGTTCTACACACTGTTTCTTTTCCATTGAAGTAATCGAGTTTTTACCTTCTGCGTCTTTTACCTGTCATTTCAAGCTCTTTACGTCTCCGTCCCTGTGTCCTGCGTCCATAGCGGTTAGTTTCCTAGTCCTTCCCCGCAATTGTTAGTCAATTTTCATTCTGTGTAAGTATTAAATGCCCCAGCTGCCCGGCTGTTAGCGCCTAATTGGGGTGAGTCCAATAGCGCTCAGGTGTTCTTCGTATTATATCGTACTCCTTTTACTGCAATATTTTACTCCTTTAACTCATTCCTGTGCTTCGAGCGGTGGGCAGCCCATATCCATTTGTATTGCCTCGTTTATGGTTTGCCTTGGACACCTAGGGCTAATCTTCCAACAGCATTTTTAATCTTGACTGAACTACTGCCCTTAGGTACAGAACACATCTCTCACTATTACATCTTTCCAAATACCTCAGAACCCTTCTTATTTGTTGCACCCCCATAATGGCCGAAGTATCATTATCCCGGCGCCTCTTCGCCCTTTTGCTTTTCTCTGTAGGTCTGTGCGTCGTTTGCCCCTACCCTGAGGTATTTGTATTCGGCCACTCTGGGTAACTCACAGTCTTGTATTGTAAGCGCCTCGTCATTTGTACCATTCAAAATCGTCACACGTTATTAATTGCGCCAAAATGGAAACCTAGAGCGTCTCCTTCAGTTTTCCAACAATAAGCAGAGTTTTCAAATCTTCCTGGCTATCTGCTACCAGTACAATATTGTCCACATACTCTAAACCTGAGAGGCGTTTATCAACGACTTTCCCGCGTAATCGGTACGACAGATTATAACCTTCATCACTTTCTTGTAGCCTTCTTTCTATATTTATCATATAAAGCATGAACAACAGCGGTGATAACGGACAGCATTGTCTTAATCGTTTGCGTACCTCCACAGTTGTCGAACTTGTTATTTCTTCATATGTAATATGAAATTTATTATCTGAGCATATTTGCTGTAATAAATCAATGATCGCATGAGCGATACCTTCATCTTTTACTATGTTGTACCGGGGTTTCCTGTTCCCGTTGTCGCATGTACCGCTTATGTCCAGGAAGGCTAAATACAGAGGTCTGTTTCACGCCTTAGCGATTTCTATGCACTGGGTAAACCCGAAGAGGCTATCATGTAAGCGCCTACCCCTTCTGAACCCTCTCTGAAGTTATCCGAGTATCTTATTACCTTCTTCCCATGACTGCATTTTAAGGCGACAGCCTTTAATGTCTCATTGTTGTAAGCAGCAGTTGTCGACAGAAATGTCACGCTTTTCAGTTGGTCGAAACGGTCGTGACGTCACAGTGCGCCAATTTCAAACGGGGCCAATTGTACTTTGGCTAGTAACCATGCGACCAATTGAAGGGATCATATAGTGACGCTCCAAGAAAGTGGGAGTGAGCTTAGTTAATTGCTTAATTACTCAATTAGCCTAATTAACTTTTCTAGCCAGGCCATATAAATAAATAAAACCGAGTAGGGAAATTGGTCGAGCTCAGGAATCGAACCCCGGTCTTCGGAGTGCGAGACGAGCATGCTATTCACTCCGTCATGCCAGCTTGATGGTTTGGAATGAACAAAGGCGCGTCTAGTGAATACGGCGTCTTCGCTCACTGCCATCCTCCTCGCATTCCTTACGGCGAGGTTTAGGTGTCCACCCATATATGCGAGACAGATACACTTCCTTTCCTCAAAAACCAATTTACCGACGAGCGAGGCGTAGAACCGAATGGGCGATGGCGTTCTATGGACTCCCTGGCAGCGTTGCAAGACGCTGTCGCGTTCCGCTCTTAGAGGCGAAGCTTAACATCTTAACCACACATCAGTGACCACACTTTAGCTAAAGAAAGTGCACCCCCCCCCCCCTGAATTTTGCCTGGTTTCCACCGAGATATGGAAAACAGTTACTGCGTAAATTTCTGTCCTCAAATGCAATTTTCATTTTCTTCATTACGGGCCATCTTTGTCTTTCTTCTTTCACTCCCACTTACTCCCTTCCTCTACGGTGCGGTTCAGGTGTCCACCGAGATGACAGACAATTACTGCGCCATTTCCTTTCCTCAAAAAGCGTTGCGTTCAAACGGCAAGGTGGTGGTGGTGGTGAAAAACTTTAATTTACAAAGAGAGCTTGAGGGTCAAGAAACCCTGCTACATGGTCGGTATCCTTAGTCCGGGACACCGCATGACGAGGCCCCGTCTCGCGCCCGCTTTACTAGAGCCCTTTGAGACTCCAGTGTGGAGCAGTTGAGGAGGGCAGTCTCCCATGCCTCTCGGGTGGGGGTGGGGGAAGGGGGAAGGTGAGGATTCCGAGTACATGCCCACACCATGTGAAAGATATCGCAGATCTCTCCACAGTGCGGGCAGCGCCCATCTGTGTTCGGATCGAAGTGTTTTGCTATGGCAGGACAGAGAAGAGTTCCTGTCTGCAGGCGCCGCAGAGTTCGCTCCTCCGCCTTACTCAGCCCCTTGGCAGGTACTGGGTAGAGACGGTGGCTGTCGCAATAATGAATTAGGATTTCGCGGAACCGCAGAAGCGGTTTATGAGCTTCTGAGCCAGGAGAGCTAGGATGAGGAGCCCGGTGTGTGAGCGCTCGGGCGGCCGCATCAGCGGCCTCATTGCCTCGTAGACCCTGGTGGCCAGGAGCCTAGATCACTTTTGTGCGAGTTGGATCGGCGGGAGCGCGTCTTAGAATTTGGGAGGCAAGAGGGGATATTTCGCCGGCAAGATAATGTTCACAGGCCCGGCGAGAGTCCGTGATAACTGTTCTCGATTTTGGATCGGCAGCAGCGAGAGCTATTGCGACTTCCTCCGCTCGCGTTGAATTTGGGGCCCGAAAAGATAGGCCATCGACATTCATTCCCCGGTGGACTACGGCAGCCGTGAAGAATCCCGTGGGCGACGGCCCTGTGATGTCCACGTAGTAAACGCCCTCTTTATATCCATACTGCCTCTCAAGCGTGCGAACCCGCGCTTGTCGTCTGCCTTCATGTGAAGCCATGTCCATGTTACGAGAGAGCGGAGCGACCAAGAGCATGTGGCGCCACAGCACCGGGTTGTTCTCCGTTCCCTCTGGTATGCATGTGTGTTGGATGTGTAAGCGGTTTAGCAGGCGGCGCCCAGGAACCGCGCCGAACGGGTGGTGGCGTTCCGTGGACTCCCTGGCAGCGCTACAACACGCTGTCGCGTTCCACTCCTAAAGGCGAAGCTTAAGCGTCATTAATTAGCCGTTAATTAGTATTCAGGCACTAATCAGTAATTAACCATTAATTAGTGATTTGCCATCACTTAGTAATTAGTACTCAATTACATGTGACGCCACCAGTGCCACAGAAGCGGGCAAAGTGGTGCGGAAAACGCTTTCGCCTCTACGCACTTTAGACAGCAAAGTGCCCCCTGAATTTTTAATTAAAGCGCCTGCATTGCCTGCCTGTATAGGCAGGTGCTATTGTAAGCGGTCTGAAGGATTTTATGTGCATCCTATCTACTTTCTCTTTATAAATCAAATTCATTTTACTCTCACAGTTGTGCGGAATTCGCTTATGTGTTATGACGGTTTCCAATGCATTTCACAACCCCTTCCGTGCTTCTTGAACCAAGTTCATTAATTAGCTTGGTTTAATTTTCTTTTTCCTCTGGATGTGCATTTAGGAATTCTTGCTTCCACCTTTTTCTAATTAATATTGATCAGTTCTAAGCCAATTTCGACAGTGCTGTCCTGTGTTTCTCTCTAATCTCAGGAGATTACCCTATCGTCGCTCCTAAATGACTCAGCTAAAACATATATACTGTAGTTCACAGCGTAGCGTCCCTCTAAATATTTTCCTTCGGCATCTTTAATCCGTTCCCACATTTTTTGACTCGTTTTACCCAGCCAGCTTATATGTTTCCCGAATTTTCTTGGCCCACCTTTTATTCAGCCATCCTCCTCGTGGACTGCTTTATTTTACCCTGGATGAGGACCTGTACCTCCAATTTCTTTCGTCAGAAAGTTTTGCATTTTTGAAATATTTCCTCTTCAGATCGGAAACCACGAAGCTGCAGCAGCTGATGAAATACGTGAAAAAGTAACTTTTCGCTGGTTGGGTCTGCAATCCCCTCAAAGACAGTCAAAAACATCGCAGAAAAATCTGCCGCTATTGTGCAAGCCCTGCAGAAACGATGCCAACGAAATGACTCCTTGTGCTACAAGAAATTCTGCAGAGAGTAAGCATTGAACGCCTCCATTAACGACGAACGCTTGCGTGCGCTCATGCGTGGGTCGACCGAGAGGAGCTCCTCGGACTCAGTGTCGGCTCGGTTGATTCTACCCGAGTGGCCATTATTTAGGTCGTGCGTAAGGAAACCCGGCAAGAATTTTCAACGACTAAGTCGCTGCCGGAGCTACGTCCTCTTAGCTAAGCTGCAACTGTCTGGTGTCCAGAGTTGCCTCCTGCGCCGCTCTTCTGCAGCTGCTCCACTTTCATTGCACCTCAGGCCCGAACGAAGTGAGGCTTCAGTCACGTCGTGTGGTTCTGAATTTTTTTTCTAAGTGAGCGAGTTTTTGCAGAAGTGCCGAATATCGACTATTGCTTTGCAAATGCAGCCACTGCACATAAGTTCGGAACAAAGTTTGAGAAAGGCAGAGTGCTGCACCTAAAAACTAAGCACAATGCCAATCTTGGTCACCACTGCTGAAGCTGGAAAATAAATGCCTGCCCCTTTCGCTCCTCCCTGTAGGTCAGCGAAGTCCATTACAGTGTTTTTCATCCTGAAACAAAGAGAGGATGCGCCATTATAATGAAGGGTGGAAGATGAAATTTCGCGCAACAAGTAAAGTGGCGGTTTTTCTATGGTTGTCAGAACGCCTTTTGTTGAATTCAAACCAGGAAGCAGCAAAAAATCGCACCACTTCTTCGTCCGACGGCAGTCTGTGCAAATCCCAGATAAACTGCCCAGAATTGTGAAAACAACAACAGTCGTTTGCATCGCCGCGGAGGGGCTTTGGCATTTTCAGTCTATTGTCTCAACTTTACAGCTATTTTAGTCGACTCGACAATGCGCTTGCTGCAAACCTAGCACTGAGATGGTATCGTTCAGGAAGTTAGCAGCAGATTCCAGATGAACGTTATTCTTCTGATTACTCATTCTATAGATAACGCTTAACAGATATTACTGATTGCACATTTTTTTAAAACTTCACCGTAGCTTTATTTAACGACTCTTTACTTCCTTTTTCTATATCGACTTTAGTGTCGTTCTCGCGTGATCCAAAGCTACCGAAGATATTGCGTTATTTTCAGGAATATGAACACCCTCTTGACCTACCGCTAGGAGCCCTATGAACGCACTACTAAGTGCCTACTAAGTGCACTACTCATGCACTGTGAGCGTTGCAGAGGAGCAGGCATTGATAGTCAGCGGTTGTCTTGTCGTTGTACCGCTTTTTTGCGCTGTTCACCAGTATGTATCAGGCAATTATAGCCTTGTAATCGGGACACCTGCTCTGCATTTTTTAAACCTACTGGCTTTTGAGCTCCTACAGCTTCTTCTTGCAGGCTACCTGTCGATATTTTCTAGATTTCTATTCAGGAAGGGAGAGGACAATGTACTAGTTCTCGGTGGTTTGGAGTGGGAGTCCTCCTTAATCTTGTGAGTGAAGCTTGGCTTCGGCGGTCAATGAAGTACTGGTGATTTTTTAATGATTACGATAGGGTTTAGGGGGACAAAATTGCAATATGCTGACAATAGGTGCTTTCCGGACTCATTCTATAGGTAAATATTTCATCAAATTGGCTCGAAAGTGTGTGAACAGAACCCACGGACTGATATGAAAACAGTGGGCGTGTCAAAAATTGCAAGGTGCAAGGCGTTCTCAAGACAAACCTGCTGCCTTTGTAACATCGCATTGTAGGCAATGTTAAAGCAACAATAAAAAGTCAATATCGTTTTGCAGTACTGCACGCAAAATACGCTACTCCACGCACACAGCGCAAAATACCTCCACTCCAGCGTGAAAATTGAAAGGCACATAACAGTAACAGAGACGGCTTAGCGCTTACGGCTAGCTTACGGCTTAGAATTACATTATAAATACGCAAAGTCTGAATCTGTAACTTGGTGAACGAATGCTAGTTTCATCACTTGAACAGGGCGGCAGCCGGTGCAAAGAATGAAAGTGGCAAGCTGTGGTCACCATGCGCCTTTATTTCTCAGCTTAGTAAGTCGTTCTTCTTTTCATGCCACTGTGGCTCCTCAGCGCAATGTCGCGGGACCAAATCTCGTCCGTGCCTGTGGCAAGTAACGTAAAGCAGCCCGTGCCTATTAGGTTGCATGTAACAGTAAAGAGGCGCTGGTTGTCGAAATATTGCGGAAATATTCACAACTTGGTGTTAGAAAAGCCGCATGCATCTTTGAGAGGTTAAAGCACTGAAACCATGCTACGCTCTACTCCCGTTTATTTTCACCGACACCCATAAAGCCTCTAATCTGGCGCTGACCCCCAGACATGACGAGGATCCTCCAAACCCCTTTGCCGGGATACTTACAAGGACCACATTTCTGCGTACCATCTCCGAATAACATCGATCCCCATAAAGCAATGTTATGTATTATTTCTTGGATTTCTTATCGCGTGTTGGTTAGGTGACGCGAAAATATTTTTCATGACACAGTTTGCAAGCTTGAAACAAATAAACTCAGTTGTTTAAACACGAAAATTTAAAGGAATTAAGATGCTTCCGGGAGTCGGAGAAAGCGCATGAATAAACCAAGTTTGTTGTTGTACCTGGCAGTGTACTTTGCCTGTTGTGTTGCCTTTGATTACGTTTGCGTTATATTCCCATCCTGCTAAAATCGCTTGTGGATTGCAGCATCTGTAAATAAATAAATAAATAAATAAATAAATAAATAAATAAATAAATAAATAAATAAATAAATAAATAAATAAATAAATAAATAAATAAATAAATAAATAAATAAATAAATAAATAAATAAATAAATAATTAAGCTCTTCATCCACTTTTTTCTGCATAAACATCGAACTGAAAATAACTTCCGGCTTACTGAACGTAGGGCGATGCCGTAAGGCAAAGCACGTACGGTTGGGCAGAGTGCAGTAGTGGCGTTCACCCAATCTCAAGAAGCTGCCATATCGGCTTTTACGGTGGCCATTCCTAGCCCCATTAAATGTTTTATCGGCGTCGCCTCGCTTCGCTCCTTCCGGTCTAGCTTGGCAGGGAAGGAAAGAGCGGAAGTCGGCGAAGCGTGCCTCGAATTAAACCGCGCGTCCACTGCAGCAGCAGAGATAGCAAGTAGTATGGAAGTGAGCGGTTGTAACTGAAACAGGCGGCGGAAATCCCACTTTATTATGCGTTGAGATATTGTTGCCATAGGCTTGAAAAGGGAAGGCATACAGCACTTATTCTTAAGAGCAGAGTTGTGATATAAGCAAAAAAACGTTTTTATTATTTTGTTTTTCTGTCCAGGCGAGGCAGTACTTCGCCATTTTGACAGCGCTATCATCACCAGCCCGACTACGCTTACTTCCGGACAAAATTCCTCTCCCATATCCCTCAAATTAACCCCGTCCTGTGCCCGCTGCAGCCACCTTATCCAGCGAACTTCTCTATCGCATCCGCGCACCTTACTTCTCGCTGCCCCATTCTACGCTTTTGTTCCCTTGGTATCCAGTCAGTTACCCTTAACGACCATCTGTTATCTTGCCTTCGCATTTCGTCCCCAGCCCACGCCCATTTCTTCGTCCTGATTTCCACAATGATGTCATGAGCCAGCGTTTGTTCTCTGACTCACACTGCCTTTTTCCTGTCCCTTAACCTTACACCTCTCATTCTCCTTTCCATTGCTCGCAGCGTTGTCTTTAAGTTGGCCTTTTTTCCTTCCCTTCCACGTTACTTCCCCACAGCTGAGTACCAGTAAGATACAGCTGTATATACCATTCTCTTGAGGGATATTGGTAAACTGCCATTCATTATCTGAGAGAACCTGTCAAATTTGCTGCACCCCATTTCATTCTCCCAGTTATTTCCCTCTCGTTATTCAGATCTGCAGCCATACCTACCTTAAGTTGAATGGTCCGCTTGCCACTTCGGGCTGCGCGTTACTAATCACAAACTACTGTTTCCTTCTGAGACTGTTGAAAATTACTTCCGTTTTCTGCATATTTCACTGTTTTCATACTCTCATACTAATCAGCTGTTTAGGCTGTGGAAACTAGGTTTATGCGGGAAAAGCTGAATATAGCGCAACAGAGAAGATTGGTTCACTAACTCGCTAAGCTGCCCATTTTTCCAGAAAGTGGAGTAATCATTGGATGAAGAGCCAAAGACCTCCAGAAATAATTCATGGAGGCCTGAAACAACAAAATAGATATCTTGATATATTTTGAAATTCATGTGGCAAGCTCAGATGGGGTCCAAAAAAAAAAGCGAAAAGCATTATTCAAAACTACGCAGAACGCTGTTTCCTACCGCCTAGGCCAAATGCCTCGAGATGTTGTCAATCCCGATTTAGAGAGAAAGTTATCAGTACGCTACCACAAATAATAGCATGGTCTAGTTGAAAATGAGCGAAGCTCATTGATCTGAACTTAGATCCGATGAAAAACGACTCCGACTCTGACAGGGCGTGGAAATAGTTATGCAGAATAGTTTAAAAGTTTAATTTTCCTTCACCGCATTTACACGCACGTTAAGTGGCATTCAAGGATATTCCGCATTTTAATCCAAAGCTCCCCCAGCTGTGCCGCATAGCGCTGCGCTCACAAAGTTGTTTTAATTACAGCAGGACTGAATGGGGAGGCAGCGGCGGAACGTGCTTTGTTTCCCAAACCGCGCTTCGCTCATCCTACGCTGCACGGGGCCGGCCATTCCTAATTAAATTGCAGAGAAAAGTTTGATTCAGATGTGGCGCCACCCTCGTATAAAATAGCCAAAAAATAAAATGAAAATAAACGGCTACCTCTTTGTGCAAGCGCGGAATGAATCGACGACGTTTGTCCAAATATAGTATCGGGGATTAAAGTGTGCAGAACGCAGGACCCCTTGCTCAAATTCATCACTGCGACCAGAGTCACCTAATTTCACGGTATTGATCCGTCCATTTTGCAAGCCAAGAAGTGCCCCTGTAGAAGTGTCTACCTTCCCTCCATTGGGCTTTGTGCGTGTACAGTGCGTGAGTAAAGAAGCTAGGCCCGCTTCCCGGCATATGCAGTCACTGTGGTAAGACGTCAGCAGACTGCATTTCTTTCTGGAATTTACCACGACCCCGCTACATCGCTTATAGATCCGAGCGATTGGAACAGCATTGCAGGGACTTTCTCACACGACCGTCTCTTCTAACAGGAATGAACACAGCGATAAAAAATATATCTGCGGCAGCGATACAATTTTTGTGGGTGCTTGCTTATCATGGGCACATCGCTTCCCAATAGTATGTACATACATTCACGCCTTTGCGCAATCCACGGTTTGCAAAGATCGCAATCAATATGCCATCCGCAGCTTAGAAGTACGCAGAACGTTTCTGGCTGGAGCATGGAAAGTTGATAAATGGCAATAAGGTCTTGGCAGGAGCTCATATATTTTTGGGGGGCAATGGGCTTAGGGCCACAGTTAGCCGCTCACGAGGCTTCAACATTCAAGAATTCTTCGTTGACTGGCTTTTATACCTTAAATACAGCAAGCGCTTTGGATTGCTGATATGTTGGTTTTTAGCAAGTGTATATAGTTTTCTTAATTTAATGACCCAGGTAAGCGTTAAACGGAGATGCAGCGGTCTCCCTACACCATAGTGATTTACTGTGACCTGCATTTTTTTTACACTATTTCCTAAAACACAGAATGTGCGCTGCCAGCACTCATCAGACGTACGGGTCGCAGAGAGCAAAATAAAGATGCGTGGTGTGACTCTTCCTGATAGCTACCTACTAATCGCTGGATACGAAAGTATGAAGGAAGCCTTTACATTTCGGTGTCGCAGTTTGCGGAAACAAAGTAAAGTAGCTTTATAGCTGGTTTTAAATAGGTACAATCTGTACAATCTGTATTTGTCCCCCATGTACCTTTTCTAACAGTTGGCACTACTTAGAAATGTAACAAATGCAAGTAAAAGAGTTACGCTATCACGAATACAAGTTCAAATAATTCTGCATAGGCTTGAACTAATCGACTAACATTAGTGTTATTCCAAGGAATACTTACTTAACTAAGTGATCGACTCGATCTGCTACCTGAGAAAACGTGATAAGTGTCCGGTTCTGATTATATATGCTTGTGGTTCCTACTCTGGTGTCTTTACAACAATTTATTTGTAAAAAAAAATAACATTTCCCTTTCGCATTGCCTGCAATGAATATTACTTTTCTTTCGAACTGCCTTTATTTTGGAGGCAGGCTATCGAACTAAACTGAAATTTTGCGCGATGTTGACAATTTGTGATATCAATCCTTTGAAATGACAATTTCGTGAATCTTTTCGCAATTAAGCAATGTTCCTAACTGGCTCTCGTCTGCTGCAATTTTATAATCATGGTAGCCGAGCGTAGAATACCAAAGACGCTACTACTTCGCGGACGCTTGAAATGTGCACACACTGCAATTATTTCGCAGAGGTCTTTGTTGACGCCATCGTTGCTTTTAAAAACAGCCGCATTTGTTAAGAATAACAATAAATGTTCCGGTAAATCTCACACCGCAGTGATTGTAGGCATACTCGGCAAGAAGGATTTTTCACCATTTTGTAGCCATCATTTTCTCTTCTTGCTCAGGGCTGCTGAACCATCGCCACCCAAGGAATCATCGCTGGCTGCAGCGTACACCTGTGTGGCCTGGCTGCTTGCACCGCTTGTTGGCGCAGGCGTTTCTCCGGGGCAGTTGCAGCCTACCCAGCGGCCTCCAAAGAAGGCCCACGAGCCTGCCATTTTATCGCCATCTTAAAAATAAATCTCCAAAAATTATTAAAAAAACTGCAGAGGCTTAAGGATAGCGTTCCTTTACAGAACAAATTATCGTCTTTTCACACTTCACTTTCATAGGCAGTCTACAACAAGGCACAGCAAACAGCACCGGCCCGTACATGATCTGAAAATAGCGGGCCTGTTTCTCAGATATACCAATCCATGATTTCAGCTGGGCCAGTAAAAAGGACTTATTGCAAAATTTGTTTCTTTCGTACAGCGCACGCAAATCGTTCCAATCTGCAACGAATACGTGCACTGATTCCTTAAATAAAAGCAAGCCGCGGTGTTTTCTTAAACGCTTTGATTCTGTAATTATGTAGCTTTAAATCCTTAGTTTTTCGTTCCGGGGATTAAGCCCAGTAAAAATAAAAGTGCATAATATTACCCTTTTGAATAACGCTTTCCACTGCTTTGTTTAGTGAGGAAGTGGGAGGTTCCAGAAAAAAAGCGCAAAATAATCAGCGTCTGCTAGTTGCTGGAAGGTAACTTCAAGGTCAAGCACAGCTTTCATCGCTTCTAGCCAAAATAAAGCATGGCAACTGCGCCATCTTCTCCAATGAAACCTCCGGAAAAAAATCGCGCGGTCCCAGAAGCTCAGCCTGAAGGGTTTCACGCGATAACATTAATGGGTTAATGTCCATATATACGGAATTGCTCATTCTCTACTTTACATTCATAGATCGCTGGGAGTCCTCATACCACTCCTGGGGCAGTGGTGCAGCGATACACCACTGCCCTGCGATGGCAGGTGGCGCCACCGGTAGGGCTTGTGCGACTTAGGTTTACGTTCCCGAGCAACCTCTCGCGGACTAGCATTTTTTTAAAGGCCACCAGAGTTGCTTGAGCCTGAGTTGCTTCGGGACGTTAAACCCCAGTAAACCAAACCGAACCAAAGGCCACCTGCCACGGTGATCAGTTTGCCCATAATCTGGTGAGCAGGTTGGGCGCCTCCCTGTCACGTGACGCCTCCAGGTCACGTGACCTATGTGGCTCACCTACGTCGCTTCTCCGGGGATTTTTCGCGCAGAACGCCAGCGACGACGACGCTGGATTTTCTTAAGAACGAGGGCCTTATATCAATGGCGTTACAAGGAACTGTTTCATTTATGAAAATTAAAGAGGTTAGCTTTAAAATGCTGCGATAATAAAACACAAAACTGGGAGAGGGACGTAAACATAAACTACAATCGTGAGCTTGGTTCCGCGTGGAAAGCATCGGGGAACGTAGTGTTGGAGCTTCAGAACTCATATTTAAGCGACAAAGTGTTTGTACCTTTATGGATGGCAAAACGCACTATTTTCTCCTAGCAGGTTAAGAGGGATTCGAGAAAGGTAAACTGTTGCAGCATGCTCTTTCTCAACTCCTCTCTATTAACTAGTGCAGCTCTCAGTTGCTATATTGCGCGTCTTGAGTATCAATCTTTTTGAATATATGATTACAAATTGCTATAGAGAGTGTTACTTGTAATGAGGAAGTAATGACTCAATGCAATTGTTTGACGAAGTTTCCGAGAAAGCTGCATAACTTTCCATTGTAGGAGTAAGGCTACGCATGGGTAGATGCCAATGAATAATTACCCCCGGCCGTACAGACAAGCGCCACCGGGCGGGTTGCCAGTGTTATGGACCTCAGGAACATAAACACTTGAGTGCAGTGTGGTCGTGCGGGGACCCATAGGGGTGCCTCGAATTGCTGTTATAATATTTTTTTCTTCTCTCTTTCCATTGTTACAAACCTACTCCATCTTGGTGGATTCCCGAAAACATTTGGCTAGTGTGTTATTTATGTTTCATGTTGTTATTAACGACTATCGGCTCCCTGAAGAACTTACTTTCAGCAGAAAAGCCTTTCTTTGAGCTACCCGCGCTATCTATGAGCGTCGCAACAAGACGCTTTGGGAGCGAGTTGTGAAGGTCAACACGTGTTTCGTATATAAAAAAAAGGAAAACGGCTGCATACAGCGCCAGAGCTCAAAAAGCAGTTTTTTGCTTTAGCTGACCTGAGTGCCAACAAGCTCACAACAGATTTTTTTTCGGAAATTCAAATAGAATGTTAGGCAACGTATATCTTGACATGCCATATATTGTTGGCGCACACTGTCAGGAATACAGACGCGAAAATTCTTTTCTGCTGCATTTTTTTTTCTTTTTCAGAACGTTATCATCGCACTAACTCGCGTATCGAAAAGCGAATGTCTTTGAATGAGACATAACAAACAAAAATGTAAAGACGTCAAATAAAGCATTGCGCTTGAAAAGAACGTGGCATTGCGAAAGCTGACTGCGGGACCGATTCGTCGCATGAACTAAAATCTCCTTTCTGTTGACTTTAGTGAAGGGTGATGGAGGTTTAGAAAAGAAGAGAAATTAGGACAGCTAAGAAGGAGCGAGCGAGAATTTCTGCAGAAAGCTGTAAAAAAGGCTCCAGTTTTAACGTATTTTGAAACATCTTGAATACTAAAGTGTAGTTTGCCACGTTTTTGTACGCTGACATAGATTGATCTGATGGGCAAATCTGTTTCCCGCATGCGAAAGTTATCCCACCCTTTAGTCGACTGGAAGCAGATACAAAGAAGACTGACAGCCGCATATGTTAAAATGTTGGTGAGAAGTTAAGTTTTGCGAAACTTGTTTGACTAACTGCATAGAGGGGGGCAAGTTTAGGGTTCAAAGAATTTTTTCTAGCGGGAGAACTCCAACGTATACACACTTTTTAATTAATTTACTCTGCCCGGTTTTTAATGTAAAGCTGGTTCGTACTCGTGAAAGAAAGACACCCTAATTTTGAAAAACATAAAAAGAAAGTAAGGGTCCAGCTCACCTCCAGAAGAAGGAATAAGTGGTGAACGGTCAAGCTCGTTTGCCTAGGGATACGAGTTTACCCAATTGCTTTCACTAACAAATTAAATACACAATGGAGACTTGTGCATGGTTATTGACCCATATGGCATGACCCATTACATGGTTATTGACCCAGCCTAAGCATTACGATGAAGCCCAATAAATTCTGATGCTGCACTTATGCATGACAGCCTCTCCATAAGGAACTTTGTAATATTGACACACTGCCACACAAGTTATTTCTGAGATTGTCCTTGTCTTATTGTGAGGCATATGCGTCAAAAGTGAGCAGAGATCAAGCATTTCTTCAGCGAAAACAGGCAGTGCTAAAACTCTATTTTCAAGATATTTTATTAAATTATTAAGTGGCCGTAATTTTCACTCTATACTTGAATAGCAAAGCTAATGTTTTTTAAGTGAGCTCGGAGTAATATTTTTAACAGTCTTATCAGTATGCCGAAAATGCAACTTTTGCCCGATTAGTGTATTATATATTAAAAATACACTAAAATATAATTAGTTCGGCTTAAGGAAAGGCTAAAAGTCGGCTTTACCGGCAGAACTAATCACTGTCCAGCTGACCGAACAGCTTGAGTCGATGATCCTTTTTGCGACAAGCATAAGACGTCGATTTCGTTATAAAGAAAGATGTGGCCACATCGAAAATGTCGACAACTGTTACGTCAGCAAACTCGAAGTATTCCGACAAGCCCAATACTTTGCTTTACTTGCACATACTCTCCGAGAGACGACCGGTAATATGTCCCAGTGAGGCATTTCTGTCACATTCTGTGGGCCTTCAAATTGGCGCACAAGTCAGGGACCAGTCGCGTTCGAATGGGCGGGGGGGGGGGGGGGGGGATCTAGAATTGAATTCCTTGCCATAAATTCCGTCAGGCATCGGTTAGGAGTCGAACTGCTAACCAACTAATACATGGGCGCCTACGAGACTCGGCCGGCACAGTGGGTCGGCGTCCTTTTCCCTGGCTTGTGCGGGCCCGGAGGTGCCAACACGCACTCGCCAGTGTAACGCTATCACGTTTTCCATATGTAATGTAATTAAGTGGTCCTTGTCTTCCTGCTGAAAGTTACAATAAACGAAAGGACGGTAGAAAAGGAAGGGTATTGACTATCCCCTGGATTGTGATATCATGCCAGTGCAGGTTAAGATCCCCAGGTGGTCGAAATTATTCCAAAACCTCCACTACGGCACCTCGTTTCCTCTTTCTCCTTTCACGCCCACCTTTCCCACTTACCTTACGGCGTGGTTCAGGCGTCCACTGAGAGATGTGAGGCAGATAATGCGCCATTTCCTTTCCGCATAATCCAACCTACCAACCAACTATAGTGTTCGCCGGCAGCTTGAACTATGCTGAAAATATGTTTACGAGGACTGCCAATTGGTTAGAAGGGAACTATACTTCGCACGAAATGATTTAATATATAAGAAAGTACACTTTTATTGCATTTAAAAGAGCCTACAATTACATGCATATATTTTCCATTACTTGACACGTGCCCTTAGCATGATAAATCTGAGATATTTTTGACAAACTTTAACAATATATATCGAATACCGAGCATGGGAATTGAAGGAGCCTAACGGTAGCATAATTTTAGCGCACTAATAAATAAAAAATATCTATAAAACCTACCACGAATATCCCGCCATATATTACAAGAGTATTAAACTTTGCTGACGGTTGATATGAAGTCGTGAAATCAAATGTGACTGTCGGTTACAACCAGACATGCGACTGTTACATTTCCAGCACTAGTCAGCGTAAGTAAAAATAAATAAGATACAGATGTATAATATATAAATTGAAAATTGCAAATTGTTCGTTGTAACCTCCCAAATAAATAAAAAGGTATGGTACGACTTAGTGGTGCAATGTAGTGGACGTAGTTTGGTACGACGTGGTGGAATTGTTCGGATTTAGTACAGAATACAGGACCCTTTTGCTGTTCCCCTCTTTCGAAACGGGCCGCCAATTAAAGTCGGGATTGCACCCGGGTTCGGCGGCTCAGCAGACGACCTCTGTAACCACTCAGTTACTGCGGCGGGGCTGCAATATTTAAGAAATACCAAAAGTTTTAAATTTCCTTTCATGTATTCATCGCAAGTGATTATCCCTCCATCACCACCAAGAGTACTACGTACTAATAATGAGCGCCTAAACTTAGCTTAACGTTCCCCAGCCAAAAGCGAAATAAATGTCATTTTACCAGTAACTTTCGTTTGATTTGAAGTATTATTTGTGAACATGTCGTTGATAATATAGCCTACGTAATTGCAGAAACAAAACTCTACAGACCAGAATTATACCGATGTACGAAAGGTTACATTGGCATAAGTTTATTAGGGTCGTAAAGAAAGCATGCTGCTCTGCTGTCGCATGGTACGGCACTTTTGGGCGAACGAGCAAGGATGTAATTCATGCAATTAACAAACATATACACCGAGTTTGAAGGCAGGTTCCGGGCGTGCGTAATCATGCATTCTGAAAGACATCGTTCCGCATCACCGTGCGTAAGAACCCCTGTTAGAAGCGTTGTTGAAAATCAGATAACCGGGTAACAATAGCGGCTTTGAATAAAAATTAACAGTGCTTCCTGCGTCAGCTTGAGTACAGTGTTTTTTTAGGCAAAACAGCTGATATGGCTTTGGTCTGAGAATAGGTATAAAGCGAGTGTTTTTTTTTTGTGCCGACTTTGGAGTTTACTTGGTCTTCACATTATTTATTGTACCTCTCCGTGCTCTTGGCAGTAAAATATGTTGCTGCTATGCATTACTCGGAAGCACTCTTGCGATTCGCTGCGGGTTCAACTTACTGTTCATGAGCAAAAAAAAATGTGATATTGTCGAATCAAAATGCCCCATTCCTGACATGTTCAAGTGCGAGAATTTCATCCAAACACCATTTGTTCGAGCGGGACTTAGTTTTTAATATTTTTAAATCATCTCATATGCCCAGCTTAGGGTGCAAAAGTATGTAAGGTCGGGAATTCCACAATTGCTTGTCGTTTCTTTTACACTGACAGGCAGACTTTTATTTTTACACTTCCGCGTATGCAGTCTGCTGCATTCGTTTGACCTCATTAGTAGGCTTCGCAAAAGACGCTATTGCTCTTCCTTAGTTGAGAGATTTAAATGCTTTTCTGTGATACGCTTATTCTTCGCGCTATTGCTTCCTGCTGTCCGATCTCACAGCGAATTGGGCACAGAGTTCTTGCTATTCCTCTGGGGCAGTGTCGCTGTCAAAGTAATTTGTCTTGTACAGAAGCAACAAAACAATCTACCATAAAAAAGAAGAAAAAGATAGATGCTAGGCAGTGGTGGATGTCGTCAAGCCGGAGGCGCCGGCTGACACAAGTCGGAAGTGAAGGCCGGAAGTGTTTACCCGGAACTATGTATCGCGGCGCCAAGAAGTCACAGCGATTCTGGTGTGCGTGTAGCTCTTAGAAATGTTAGCATTTCTGCCTGGGTCAGCCGCTGAAAATCAATACTCGTGATAGTGTCACGTGCGACAAATAGGAAGAGACGGGGAAAAAATGACACGCAGTTGAAGATTGAAACGCAGACACAAAATAACGACACATGGAAAGGCCGAGCGTGCATCTCTGTTTACAGTTTAGATGGCCGGTAGAGAATGAGAAACATACTCTGTCAAAAAAAATTCGTTCACAAATGATACTTGCCGGTGGCATCGGGTTCAATTGAAAAACCTCGTTGTGGGCGCCACCGCATTGATGGAGAAAAGGTTATGTCATTGAGTATTTAACTACTATGCTTGTCAAAAAGATGCTCCTTACGCTGAAAGGAACAATTTAATTACATTACAACCAATCAAGTACAATAACCTATACTACCTATGTTGCGCCAGTGCACTCAGATCAAGAATATCAGCATTCTGCGTAACTAACATAACTACGGACGCTGAAATAGGCGTGTAACACGAGCTGTAATAAAAATGAAGATGTCGTTATGGGTCATTTGGTCATTCCTGGAGCATTAGCTTCTCAATTTTAAACGCTGTATCCCTACCTTTAGTGCACACAAGGCCGACTTCGAAAATGGGCGGCATTACAAAAGGTATTAAATCGCGCTGAGCCAGGCAATGACTGCAGGAGTGTTTTAGCAGTGGCGACTTCTCCTATTCTAGCTGATGTGCGCGTGATAGTGTTAGCCAAGTCGAGAATGACCACAAGAACGTTTCCCGTTTGAACGAATGCTGGCGAGTCACCTGTACCGGCGCCTTATAAACCATTGTACGCAATTCTTTGCTTGCCACGCTGCCATATCGAAACCAGTGAGACACGCGTCGTCTGCACCGCCGCCATTTGATACTGAAAAGCGTTTTGCATCACTATCAACACTATCAGTATCACCATGAGAAGTCAGGTTTCTTGGTAAATCACAAAACCTTGTATAGGCGGAATTCGTGCGCAGGAGATACAACAGAGCAGCTATGGCGCAAGGCCAGCCTCCTGTAATTCAGAGGAGGTGCAGACGCTCGTTCCTGCCTGTATGTGTGTCGGTCTCTACTGCCGAACTCGTAGCACTATTCTAACAAACATAGAGAAAAGACCTTAAGAGCTATAAATATCAGAAATACTTACACAAGCCGCACAGGTAATCGGACTGGCATTGCAAAAGAACGGTTTTACTCTGCTCCTTTGTAGGACCATTGTTTGCCAATACGCTTCTATTATTGGGCGGATTACATGTGCTGCTTAAGTAAAGAAATATCATGACAAGTAAGGTTGATGGGATGTAAGCAACCAGGACGCAATAACTATAAAGGTTACGGTGTACGCTGACGTCGTCCAGTGCTGTGGACGGTGTACACGGTCGTACGTTCGTGTTATGAGGCCAAAACACACTGAGAGCCATCCATTTATTTGAGAGGGAGCATCTGCCTGCTTCCCACGATGCTTCGCATTAATGAGGGTTGTACACGTGGGCTTCGTTGGCGGCTGTGGTATCGGACTTTGCTGACCTTATCCCGCAAAGCGAGCCTAGCAAGAAAAGGGCAAGGGAATTTTGAAGTTGTTCTTTTGAGTTGATGGACAAAAGCTTGTTATAACCGGAATTTGTGAGAGGAAGTTTCAATGTTTACATATCCCTAATACCATGAATATTCGTACCCTCCTGTTAAGGGGATAGCTGCTTAAGTAGTGTACTCTGTGGTTTCAATGCACATTAAGGACAGCAAACCGCTTTCCCTTTTCTGAATTCACACTTAAAATTCTGGTGCTCAAAGCCAATCTTTAAGAGTACTTCAGGAGTGTTTGGAACGCTGCATGGACTTGTGTAAGGTAACGTTTGATACTGGCGAATGAGCGTGAATTGTCGGAGTAATAGGGTGCGGAAGTGCACAGGTACAAATAGAATTTGGCTAGTGTATGGAGATATTGAATAGTGTGGACCATAAACTCAAAGTCTGTGCGCTACAAAACACTCGTCTCCTAACTGAGTTCGTCTCCTAATTGAGAGAGAGTTAGTAAACCTCTCGCACCCAAAATACCTTCGTAGTCGGCGGTAACCATGTCACTAATGCTTTAGTTTTATGTGACAGCTTATGCAAAAGCGTCTTAGCTTGACGGTTGCGAGTTTACCTGACATGAGTGCAATTACTATGCAGAATCTCTACTATCATTGAGACAACAGAATGTGCAGTGGTTAGTAGGTGGTATCAACAGGCCACGCAAAAAAATGTCAGGTTAATCTCTGCGACGCCGGGAGTACGCTGCTCTATCCGGCAGGCACTTTGTTGTTCCATGTCTCCTAAAAGTACGGCCATAGATCCTCATGTATTCAAGGCCGTCATCTGATCTTGCCTATACACCTGTGTTCCTTTGTAATTCAAATGTGCAAAGACCTCTTACATTATATGAACATCCTCCGAAGCCCAAATATTACAGCCAAGCTGTGCTAGCGTATTTTCTCATATCACGATGTTCGACGCAGGCACAAGTGCACTTTTACTACCTCTGCCCTCAATAAGCACAGCTGCCCAGAAGGGTTGCATTTACATTGCGTATTTGTGTATCTGAGCACATGAATGCACTTACGGACTGCACAGTGAGCTGCACGATGAATACAAAACAGAAGACTGCATGGCGAAATGTTGATACAAGAGAACAAGGCATTGCTTGTATAAAGTTGATTTTCGCCAATAAGGAGCGCCATTTAGTACCAAAGGCTCCCGCTCTTGCAGTGTTCGGAGCACAGGCGGCGATAACGAAAAAAAATCATGGGCGCGGTTCAGGTGTCCACCAAGATATTTGAGACAGATACTGAGCCATTTCCTTTCCTCAAAAACCGATTTAGCGAATTTTTCTTCCTTCAACGAATTTGGCGCATTGTCATTCTTATCAACTTAAGCAAAATTACGGACAACCACGAAGGAGGCCCACCTCTCCCCTTGTTCTTGAGTAAAAAAATAGCAGAAAACTCTCATCACAGTTACTACGGTGCCTGCGCGAAGCATTGGAAGCTATTTACAGAGGTTAATACTTTACCTTTGATGCAGTATTTTCAGGAGACCCTGATATAGCAAAAGTGTGACCGTCCTGTCACTCATGACGTCCCTGTGCTCTGACCACTCGAGGCAGAGAGCTGTTCTTGCACACTGTAGCAACGTTATGAACGTTATCAATGTATGTTGTCAAAAAAGGGGCGCGGTGCCACGCCAGTCATAAAATCGATCCCGCTGAGCCAGTACATGTCCCAATAATAGCAGCCGTAGGAACATATTCTCTTCAAGAATGCAAGATATGACGCATACAGCAGAGAAAATGTCGAGATTAACATTGCCGCCTATATCTCCCCAAAATTGTTTGTTCTGAAGCAGGATCAAAAACAGCCGTGGTAGACACTCGTTTTCAAAGATTTCATAGCTAGGAATGTATGGAACATCTCTCTGCGTTTTAAAACGGCTCACGGTATAGTTTCTATGAGCTCATGCTGGTCTGAGACAGTAGCCGCTGGCTCTTGAAAATGGCATTGAAAGAAACATCTGTTGTTTTTTTATTAATACCCGTATCGTAAAAGTAATTTTTCTTTAGATGGATTTGGTGTGAAAGTTCTCTAGATAGCAGTTTAGATGACAAGATGTTCAGACGACAGTGATGCCGAGAAACGTGGTGCATTCGGAGGCAGGAATATTGTGATCTCCCAGGTAAACGTGGGAGCTCCTGATAGCTTGCTTTTGGTGGGAGAGAGATATAACGAAACTAATATTTGTCTGTTTAAGTTGTTGCTAGTTACTTTGACAGCTTCAAACAATGTCCTGCATCCATCCATCCAAAGTCCATCTTGATTTTATCCATTAGGATTATGAACTTTCATCCTAAATTTATATTGCCGTTAATTCCGTTTGAAGTAAAGTAAGTACTGTCTGAGCGGCTCAAATACAACTCATTCACGTAAATTAGGAGAAGAAGCGGACCTAAAAGGAAGAGTGGACGAAATCCTAAATTAAGTGTTAAATGATGAGGGAGCGTTGCTTGTAATCGGACAACTTGTATACGATTACGAAGACAATGGCGCGAAAGGGCTAGGGCAGTTTGGTTGATTCTGAGGGATTCTAATTTCGTGTATTTATAGTGTGCATAATTGCCTCAAATGCTTTCCTCATATCGGCGATTACAGCCCTGACAAAAAGTCAATTATCTATATGTTGTATAATTCTCTCTTTGAATCAAAATAACATTAGCACTGTGGAGTAATTAGGACCTAATCCAAATTGCTCATGAGCTAACAGTTTGAATTTAAAGTGATTGCTCATTACACAATTAACTAAATGTTTCTCTATTACTTTGCCTAACAAAAGTGTAATAGTTAATGAACGGTAGTTATATAGGCTTTCTTCGTCGTCTTGCTTCAACGCTGGCATCGCCTAACTTTCTTCATGTTCAAAGGAATACATACGTGTCTAAAATTCTAGATTAATATTATGAGAAGTAACACTATAAATATCATGAAAAAGCAACTTTATTTTAAAAGAATGAATTGGATCGATTCCAGGACCGGTATATTTCAAGCTACCAATTACTTGAAAGACCTCGTATGATGAAGTAGGGCGCAAGTAAAAAAGAATAAGGGCATCGATGAGGCTCAAAGAAACGGCTTAGAACCGAGGAACTACCGCGCAAAAAAAACTAATTTCACTAGCAATGCCCACATGATTACGTAAAATACACGCGCCATTGGGAAATTTTGTTTTGATACTTTTGTATTCAGCTATGCCCAAGAATATCTTGATTGTTATGCAATTCTTAGGAGTGTCATTTCCATTTCAAGGTATTTCATTTTGATAGCACTGTTGTTTGATGTGTTTGAGTACTGCAGAGAGAATATCCGAGCATTTTTTGAATTTGGTAGTTTTAGGTGAGCTTTAAGTGGTGGTGTTTTAATGTTTTAAGGATGCTATTTTTTTCTAGTTTTATAGCTTAAAAGGCTTTTGGTGATCCGTGGGTTCTTTGGAACTGAATACCAATGAGTAGTGCGACATTCGTGTGTGCACGCGGCAATCGTTTCTTTTTGAGGTCTGCGGAAGAAAGGAGTTACTGAACGGAATAACTTAATTACTGAATTAGTGAAAGCGGAATTACTGAACTAGTTCGTGGAGGATGTTTCTCGTAGTAAACTCTTCCAGTTAGTTAGGCTTACTTTGTCAACAAATCGTTTTTTTTTATGAAATGATTGCTTGTAGTGTTTTCTGAGGGCTTCGTAATTATGTTGCCGGATTAACAAAAAATTGCGGTAATGGTCCATGATGTTCAATTTGATCACTCTTGCGATCTGAGGCGAAACATTATTCGATAATGCATGATCAATTACGGTTCTACAGCCTTGAAGAGCAGTGCACGTCGAAGAAGCTAGCAGTGACTCAAATCCATGATTCAGCAGGCACTTGATGTATAAAGAACAGGAGCTGTCAGAAAAGCATGTTATGCCTATATAAATGTCACTTAGGATGACGATGTTCTTTCTTTCACAATCGATACAGTAAGCAATGAGTCTAGTTCGGCTGAAAATGTTCGTAAGATGCTGAAGATAAGCGATAAATACAGCGAACGATAGTGTTTGTTGGAAGAAAAATTAAGTTGTCATATTAGACTAGGCAGATTGATTCGCATTTTTCTCTTTCAAACGTCATACCTTGACTGCGTGCCTATGGTACAGCGTTGGAAATAAAGATTGCAAATTCACCATGCCGATGAGTTGATCTATGAGAGTATTCAGTGTGACAACCAGGCAAGGCAAGAAGTCTGTCATCGTCGGATGACAACCCTGTCTGAAAAAAACAAATGACAAGAAAAGCATAGTCAGCGATCGTTAAAAAGTTTCCTTAGTCACCGTGGCGCCTTAGAACCTTCGAGAACAAGTATGGATAACTAACTTATGTGTACCCGCTCAATTATTAAGGAGGCTTTTAATCCGAGTAGTGCATTACGATTCAGCGATATGTGTCTTACGGTTTACGTGGAAATGGACATATCATCAATTACAGATATACGGCACGGGTCGCTTTCCTTAGTTTTTCTTCTCTTGATACCGGCATCATCTAACAGCAGACACTAACAGTTTTTTCTTTTTTTGAGAGAGGTAGTGCTTTCCGAGCTTACATTTGTTCTCTCCAGTTAGGTGATCGATGAAGATGGGCTTATCACTGTCATTATTAACTTTGAATCCGGTGCAGCTCACAGCGATGCGTGCCGTTTTGCTTAAGCATTAAGTTCTGTTTTCTTGGTGCGGGTAAAAGCGTGCTATATATTAGTGACGGTTTCATCAAGAACTCAGTCGGTGACTTCAATATCACTGCTCGAAAATGCTTTGCCGTGGCCTAGCGGCACAGGGCGAAGCAAACCGCAGAGAAGCGAGCCGGTTCCAATGCGAGCCGCATCGTGGATATGCCTCTCGGACAGCCTATGTTCGAAATCATTTTTTGAGAAAGGAAATGGTGCAGTAATTGTCTGGCATCTCACTAGACACTCGAATCATGTGCGATTTCGCGTTAGTAGGTATTTTGAAAGTGAAAAGTTTTAGTATGGGTAGCAGTGGCTGCTGAGGAAAACTGCCGAGTAGTTTTCAATGAGAACTAGAGGACCTGCATTGAGAGCAAAGGACAGTCTGGGCGGTTCACTGCCGCCACCTCAGCTGTCAAATGGTGAATTTGTGAGTAAGCGTTTATTGAAGAGGATGGTGGCCGGACCGCATATGGGTGGGCCCTCAGTCGAGGGCTCCGGAGACTTCTGCTGACCGTCTGGCAATGAGAAGGGACGCTTTCTGGTCGTCAACGGGATATCTGGTGTCGAACCTTATGTAACTTGTTCTGGATGGGGAGGGGGAGGGCACGGTTGAATCTCTGTGCCTCTATAGGCTTATTTTATGATTGGTGATGAAAGATGCCTTTTCCATTGAGCTGAGTCTCTGTGACTGTCAAACGTGTGGGCCGGAGTGAATGGGTTCTTGAAAGGTGAAACAGGCCTGCATGATGAGCGCAAGATAGTCACGGCTGTGCTCTGTCGCAAGTTCGGTTCCAAGTGAAAGGGTTTGAATGCCTTCAATTAACAAACTGTGTGAAACTAGATTCAAACAGCGCAGGGACAGTTCTGCCAAACTGCGCCTCGGCTATTTTAGTTTTCTGCTCGAGATGTAGTCCAGCACTCAAGGTGCATACATTTCGTCCCGCAGAATCTGAGGAACTGGCCAGGAACAAGCTTAGTCGCATTGAAAATGAAAAACGGTGGGTGCTAGATAGCACTGCGGATTGAACCCCGCACGTCACCTCTGCAGTAACCGCTTTATGAGCGAGCCGTTCAGTTAGGCGCCTCTTCAGCAAAGAAAGTCTCTAAGAGGAAAAAGGAGCGTGAAGCGAGCACAAATCCAACAGGATGGCAAGGAATCGCTAGGAACTGCGGTTACGATCGACCAGAACAGCGCGGTGACATTCCAAGAAAAACATCAACTAACTCGACATCACGTCCTCAAAATCAGATCACATGCATCCGTGTGCGAGCTGGGAAAGACTAAATGCTGGAAAATATCATGGACAAATGGAACTTTGAAAAATAAATAAAAAATCAATTTCCTCTGTAGTCTGGGCACGAAGCGAACAAAGGCTGCACCAATGATACTTGCATGCCTCGACTTTGAAAGCCTCTTGCGCAGAAAATGATTTTAGGCCATGGGCCGACGCGTGCGCATGGCAAAGCTTCCCTGCTGATGATGGCCGCGACTGTAAAATACGTTGCTTTTCGACGTGTAGTGGCTGCTTAGGGCCGGCCCTTATAGAGAACCTCAGGCACGGTCGGACATCGAGGCTTTCCTGGTTGCAATTCAACCTACACAAACCAGGCTCGCTTCCCTTCACTCGGCGGTGCATGCGCCAAGACGGATCCCAAAGGCGGACGGCGTCTCAGGGAGGCTACGCACGTGCGCGGTGTTGCGCCGGAGACGAAAATTGGGGCCACACGTTTTTAAAGTGGTAGTCACAGTCCGAAGTGGATGAGCTGCCTCGGCAGCGGACAGAGTGTCACATGGTCTTGTCACGTCTACAGATTTTGATGCCCGTTCTAATGCGTACCCACAGACTGAGAAAGAAAGAGGTATTTGGAGTCGGTTTTTAGAAACTATGTTACAGCAGGGACCCTTAGCACTCAAAAGCACTCATATGCACGCACAAGCACTCTTAGCACTCAGGGACTCATATATAGCGGCAAATATAGCGGCGAAGCGTGGTATGTGGTCGAAGCTCACTAGAGCGCAAAGCTATTGCTACACGAAAACCTGCGCTACGTCAGAGCTCGGCAGAAAAATACAGAGTAGAAAGGAAAGTTAAAAAGAGCTAAAAAGAGAACACGGTGACACGCGAATAGGGCGCTACGGCAACCACATGGGCTGGAATCATTACACGAAACCTGGCTGCTCGCGCAGCAGCCACTCACGCCAAACAGGTATTCCCTCCCTGCAGATTCCACTTCCGTCTTCCCGCTTTATCTTCATAAGGTGCTGCGCCGCCGTCAGTGGGCATCGTGATGGCTCGTGCTGGCCTCCGAAAAACTGTGTGGATGAAGGGCATTTTCCACTTAATAAAGTGCGATGAGGCGAAAGCCACTTCCGTCTCTGTGGCTGCCCCCGTTACTGTGGAGATGACGTCGTAGGGAACGTCACGCGCTTGCGCGGGTAGCTGCCAGGGTGGAGTGGAAGCGGCGTTGGCGCTCCGTATAGACGCAGTGGCAATGACGTCATAGATGGCGTCGTGCGTATGCGCAGCACATTTCCGGTTCCGCCGTAATAAGCTATCTCATGACGTCATTAGCCTTGGTATTTTTTCATTTATAATTTTCTTTTGTTCATTATATTTATTTTTATATTTCATTTCTTTAAATTATTTTTCATTTCACTCTATTTTTACTTTTTTTATTTTTATGTGCTTTTTATTTATATTGTTATTTTATTATTTTACGCTATTATTCTTATGTTAATTTTATTTTACGATGATTTCAATGATTTTATTTACGGCGTATTTCACCACTCATGGATTAGTTTGGTTTATTGGAATTTAATGTCCCAAAGCGACTCAGGCAGTGAGGGACACCGTAGTGAAGGGCTCCGGAAATATCGAAGACCTGGGTATCTTTAACGTGCCCTGACATCGCACAGTGCACGGGCCTCTACAATTTCCCTGCATAGAAAATCCGGCGCCGTGGCCCCGATCGACCCGCGTATTTCAGGTCAGCAGTCGAGCACCATAACCACTGAGTCACCACGGCGGCTTCAACAGGTGATGACATCCGAATGATTGACAGCTATAGTGTGACAGTTGTTTTCGTGGACGGACGGAGAACGATGAGTCATTAAAGGCTATAATGAGCAAATAAATAAATAAATAAATAAACAAATAAATAAATAAATATAAGGTGCCTGTGCTCTATAGGCAGACAGCATTCAATGACATCTTTTAAATGTTCCTGGTGTATGCAAGGCTTCTCTTCCCTTAAAACTGCCTTGGCCAGGTGTCGCTATCTACTGCGCGGTTCCAAGCAAACTGGCATTTATTTTATTTTACGATGTACTAAATTTAGGCAATCTCGCTGCTTCCAGCCTCAGAGCGTCTACGTAGACGCCGCCTCATATCTTCCACTCTCTCTTATTAGTCCGTGATTAATTTACTCTCCTAGCTGAGTGGATCTCAGACATTTGAAATATTTTTCTTCCTCGCTCTGTCTTCTCAGTTCATAAAGATGCTTCTGTCGCACTAAACGTCTATAAGTGGCAGAGCACATTCTACAGGAGCTACGCAGGCACACACGAAGTGAAGGCAAACATGACTATCCTGTGTCAGGTATCACATCTGGAAAGCCCTATGAGCTGACGTGTAAACACATCGATCGTTGCGGTTATGAGTTTTCTTACCGCATGGCGTAGCTACCTGTCCTGTGCAAATCCAATTTATATCTGTTCACTTGGTTCCAGCTACTCCGCCAGTAAACTGCCGTCAAAGCTGCGCCTGCACTGTTTTGCTTTTCATTTCTGTCCCTTCGTTGCTACACAAATGATGTCGAAAAAAAACGCGAAATACTCGCATTATTAGAAAAAAGGATTAACTGCGCGTCGGTGTAATCATGCTGCTTTTCACAAATACGAAGCAGAGAAGTCGAGAGTTGCTGTCATATTTCCGAAGTGCATCTTTTGAAGCAACACGAAAACCGGGGTGACTTATCTAAACATAAGAAAAATGTAGCCTCGAAGGGAGTCCGTGTGAAACTGTCTTTTAGATAGGTTGCTTTTGCTGCCAAGTGCTCCTATTTTTTTATTGTATCGTCGTTCTTTTCTACAAACTAATTTAGTTGTGCCTTCCAATTCATTTTACTCCTGGTTCCGAACCATGCAATGCCTGTCTCCCATCATGAACTCACGTTTGCAAGTACAATTTAGTTAGGCCGACATGCACAAGAGGTCGCTTTATAGCTTTAGAAGATTTAAAGTTGTCCAGCGCAGCTGCCATTGTGAAGTGCAGTGGAGTGGCGGTTTACAAGCTTCTGCAGTAGAGCCCTTCTATATCAAACGCGGATATTTTGGGGTTTTTGGGTATATAGAACACAAAGATTATTCTTCTGAAAATTCCTTGGAAAGGTGCAGGAAAGACGTGTTGTGTATTTTCAATTTCGTCGGTCACTCGTAATATCGAGCAACGCATTAACTAACGGCAGTCTTCGACCACTTTTCGAGAGTGGAGCGGGCTCGGCTGCCCGGGTTTGGGCACCTGCTAGAAGCTGTAGCGGTTTAGAACGGCCTGCCTAGTGGAAGAAAGATGAAACTTTACGGCGGCCTATGGTCGCTTGTAGTGTTTTTCTATTCCCCATTGTTGTCGTGCGGCAAAGCTAACATAAAGAAAAAAAAAAGCTTATTGGTGGCGCTTGCCTGGCGTGCTTCACTACCACGGTAGTTGCGGGAACCAAATGTACCTTTATAATTGATAATATCATATTCCTGGCGCGCGCTAACAAGATTATGCATTTTATAATAGGCAGTGCCCGGTTTCAAACCATCGTTCGCTGTGGCTTCGATGCGAAGTAGGTTAGGCTTCGAAACTCTTAGCCTGCGGTGCGCTGCCGGCACACCGGCGGGCGGCACATGGCTGAAATATGCGTGTCACTTGCTTGGGTGCAATATATTCTTGCTATTGCCATTCTAAATAAGTCGAATTATCGATATATGCAACGCTTTCGCGCTGCCCTTTGCTTTGATATGTCCGGGTTTGACTTTAACAGTGTCTATGGTTGAAGGATTCATATTTATCAAAACAGAGAATGTGCACTTCATAGTGTATGAGTAGGTTGTAAAGCGAGATCACATTGCTTAGTTTCCATATAATACAAAGTAATCTCGGTGCCACCTTAACGATAGCCATCCGGTGCCAATGCCTTCAACAGCCCATTAGCCAGTCGCAAGTACTGACTGGCTTGAACCCTTTACTTCTATAGGTAAGGGCTGCTCCATTAAATCCCGATGTTGAAAGGACAACTCTGTCATTTTTAGGTAAAGAATGCACAGTCACAGCAAATTGTGCTCGTCCTTCCGCTTTTAGTTTTTATTTATCGGCCTTCGCACGTAGACACAGTGCGTTTCTTGATGGAGAGGGACAATATGCGGTCTTCGATCCCGCAATTTGTACAGGTCCTCTCCTAGTTCTTTCTTCTCTATGCAATAAATTTGTGGTTCAGCCAGCCGTCTGGTCTGTGATGAGTTCTTCTCTAAGCGCAAACATGTATCCCGATTTTGGATGCAACGTGGTGCCACCATGCTTGATTTTTTTGTGACATAATTTAAACGTGAACATCAGGATGAAGCTTCTCGGTCCTCCAGCAACAGACGTGCATACCCAGCCACTATGTAGTTTGCGAGGAGTTAGTTTCAATTTTGCTTTTTTGTTCCTGTTTCTCTGCGTGCTGCTTGACAGGAAGCCCACCGACAACATATGTAATAATAAGGAGGAGTCATCAAAGAAGGGTAATTTGTTGCGAGTTCCCTACAAGTAAGTTCCAAATACAAGAATGAACTATAATATTTCAGTTGCGCCTGGTTAATGGCTTTCTTTTTTTCTTGTATCTACGACGGGATCGAGAAAAAAGGCAGTGCAAAATTTTTTAAAGGTATTTGGTACACACACAGGCGCTTCGATCCTTGATGGAGTAAATATATGATCTCATTATCATGGCGCTGTTCACTGTAAGAAACTTCGTGGAATTCACAGCTTTTTTGTGTCTTGACACTCACTGTGAAGTATCGTGTTCCTTTCATTGTTTTCAAAGAACCATCGTTCAGAAGCAACAAATTTCTTGGGTAATATTTATTGTGTCCTTATACAATACGGAAATTTAAGGCCCACAATTTTCTATATGAGATTGTGCTTCGTTTCGTAACTTTTATAAGCGTTTAAGGGCATTTTTTCTGGAGTTACAATACCTGTGTAAGTCATGTAGGCGTAAAAGCCATTGTTTACTTGTGGCCAACACAAGACCGAAAACTATCGCACTGGCCAGAATAGACATGCATTGCAATAATGTCAATAAGTTAATTGCAGAGCGCAATGAAAAATTAGGAGTAGTGTGTTTTAAGAGAGCGGTGTGCTGCTTTATATCGGAAACAGCGGTACCATAGTAGGCATCAACCACATAAAATTTCAAGATGTTACAGCTTCCATAACGAGACACCTTTCACAACCAGCTTACTTTTCCAGTAGTTGCCCTTTTCTTTTGTTAACAGCCTCCCCCTACTTTCAAAGAAAAGGAAACTCAAATCCGGTGTGCCTACGATCAAACAACACAGGCCACTTACCGATCTTCTTAAGAAGTTGCACTTTTGAAATTTTGAGGACAAAAATAAAAAAAGGCAATGAAATATCTCCCTTTAAACAGATATATCAAGAGCACCTTCAGGGCCACGATTAAACAAAAGAGAGCGGAAGCACCGCCGTATGTGAAGGCTTCAGATTCACCCGGAGGCGCAGGCTGATGGGCGAGCTCTGGAACTCGCTTCGCGAGCATGCCGTCTTCTTCACCACAGTGTGTGTGTTGGTGCCCGTCCATGCTTCCGACCACGTCGTGTTTATTCTTTATCGCTACTGTCAGATAGATAGCCTTCCTTCTCCTTCCACCCTATGCCTTCCTGGTGGGGTGGGCCGTAACACAGCGGCCGTCGCAGTTAGCGGCTCTGGCTGGCGGTTATTGGTGCGGTCTATGTTGGGTGCATTAGGGTATGGGTATTCGTTCTCCTTCTACTTTATGACAACCGGCTGGCCTCTGAGACACCCAAATTAGGGATCTGCCACCTTCTGTTTTCGTCTGCTACTATATCCGCGCCTTCAGTTTCTGGTCTCCATCGTCTGTGGGGCCCTGGACTACAGCATCTTCCTTATCATACTTTCCAACCATGGTTATTTTTTCTTACCAGTTCATCACTGTGTGCGATCTTGTCACTTGTTTTAATTCTCCTTCCTGGTTGGGTCCCGCGACAATCTATTCTGAGCTGCTTTAGATACTGGGGGCTCATAACTTGGCTCTCCTTCTGGCGTCCGGTTCTTCTCCTTGTCCACTGTCTAATAACTATTTCTTTACAAGTCCTTCCACTGCCTCCGCTTGCTCCCATTTCCAGGGAGCGCGTTAAGTGATTCCTGGGACAAGGACGAAAGATAAAGGCAGCGGCAACTACTCCTAAGAAAGATTACTAAAGAGATAACAAAGAAAGATAACTCCTCCGATGTCTATATAGCCAACACTATATGTTTTGATCACCTGGCGTTCTTTAAGGTGCATGGGCATCGCACATTTCATGAACGGTCTTCCCCCCTTTTTTTTACGCATCAAAAAAATTCAAAAGCCACAAAGATTGCTGTCCATAGTGGTGCTTATTGATGATTTCACTACGCCAAGCTAACTGAGCATTATAACTACTTTTCTTAACTCGCTCACCGCTATCTTTATAGACGAGCCCTGAATGAAGAAAAAAATAGCAACGTGCATGGGCCTATGAAGTGGGACATACATGCGCCGCTATCACTGAGCATTGCTCAAAAATTAAAAACATAAAGGTGAAAAAATACAATCGTCCAAGACGCCGTGAGCCCTGAACCAACTTGGCGGCTGCTGCAGGGTTCAGGTAGCCCGGAGGGTTTCGTGTGTCTGCGTTGTACCAGGAGCTTTTTGTCTTTCAGGCGTCCATACAGTGTACTCAACCCATCAGGGACCAAGAAATTTCTAACGAAGAGATTTTCCTTGATTTTAACATTTAATGCTTCCTTATAAAGAAAAACAGATTAGTGCAATTTTGTCCCGATTGCTTCATTCTTTCCGAATTTACAAAGGTGTACTTTTATATTACGCTGGGTCCTCCCCTTAGTTCATGTGGCTACTTCGCTCCACTCCTATTTGGTGGCATGAATTTTGTTATTACGTCCGTGATTTTTACGCAGGGTGATACCACACTTCTTGCAGGCCCTTGGGAATCTTTTCTCGCCATACTGGCCCCGCAGTTGTTATCATTTACGCGGGAAGCTTTCTCCTTTTAAAAGAAGCCTCAGACATGACTGAGCCATAGTGCCTGTGAACCGCTTATTGCTGCATGTGAAGCCGTAGTCAATGAGGAATAACGTTCTTAGCAAAGCAAAAATGCCCAGCAGGCTCGTCTCAAGCAATTTGGTAGATTGTTCTGGCGTTCACAACTGCGAAGTTGAGATTTCGTGTCTACAGCCACCCCCACTTTTCGTCCCTGGTGCCGATGTAGCAGCAGTTGATGGATTGATCCGAAAGTTCGACATATGTCATACCACTGTTGTAAAAGAAAACGAGTACTGACTTCCAAAAGTCCTGTTTTTCATGCGCTCTAGGCAATCACCAACTCTCAAAACATGTAGGCTCAATGCTGTAATAGTCGGAGGCCATAGTGACTACACTGTTGCTTTCAGACTTTAATAAAACACACAGCCTACACTACTGAAGCAAGGACCAATTTTTTCCTGGCTGCTTCTATTCCGTTGCTTCCTTTGGGCAGAGTGGACCCGTCCTAAACCATTTTTGGCGAATAGTTCCTGTAGCCCGAAATTCCTCCCAGCGGAGTGTTACAGAATGTCTTGACGGGTAAAAAAAATTGCCAAAAATATGAAATGGTCACTAAGTGTTGAAATCATCTCGGGCAGCGAAAGGGCAACAAGCGTTTTCGAAAGTCTCTTTTGTGTAAGTCAAGGACTTTCCACAGTAGGTCTCAAATCCATTAGCGTAACCGTCTGCTCTGCAAAACAGCCAGTTCTTATAATGAAAACTATTATAACCAATTAACATAATACCATCGTCATATTCAGGATAGCTAGCGACAAGCGAAACAGTCTCTGAAGACACGCTGAACAGACAAAGTGGTTTCCTTCGGAAAAACTGTAAGGAACCATAAGATCAATGACGTGCAATAAATAGGCGCCGTTTTTAAAGCGTACTATAGCAAGTACAGCAGCATATAGTTCATCTTAGCGCAATGAAGGGAAAATTAGCGAAGACACTTTGGAAATTCTAAAGTGTGATTGGCCAAAGCTTTACGGTCAACCCACTACCGCTTCCCCGAATCGCTTCGAGCGGAATCACTGGGTCGCTTCAGAGCCACGCTTCTCGCTCACTTGACTGGAGCAAGACGTCTGGTGGTGGAGCGGAGGTGCCGCTGCCACCGCCGACGCGCGCGCGCTCGTTCTACCGCTACTGTGTGACGCCACGGTTGCTATGCACAGCTGCGCCCCCCCCCCCCTCCCCCCGGCGCGCCGGTTGCTGAGGAGAGGAGGTTGCGCCGCTGCGCGGTGGAGAGGCCACAGTTCGCACGATTCCAGAAGCGTGACACCTCTGCTGACAACATTCTGTCGACAGCGATGAGCCATTAAAGGCTTTCGCCTTAAAAGTGCGGGTCATTCAAAGCACATTCAAAGCTTTCGTTTTTCGTGCTGGTCTATACTTGAAGCTAGCATAACATGTACATAAACGCGGCCGCTAGAAAATTACAAGCCAGCGACTACCGGCGCAGCTCATGGGAAACAAACATCCTGAAGTTTCACCTTGGAAAGATGACGTACTGAGAGGAAACGCGCCTTCTTCGTCTAGGGGTGTCGGCCGATTCCATAGGGACAGAACCATGACCTACTTCTCAAGAGTCTACCAATCTTTCAGCTTGAAATCACAAAAAAATCTGGTTGGTTTGTTTATGGCGTTTAACGTCCCAAAGCAACTAAGGCTATGAGAGAGGCCGTAGTGGAGGGCTTCGGATATTTCGACTACCTGGGGTTCTTTAACATGCACTGACATCGCACAGTACACGGGCCTCTAGAATTTCTCCTCCAAAGAAATTCAACCGCCACGGCCGTAACTGTGCTTTTAAAAATACGTTCGGCGCTAATGGGTTAAGAAGCGGGCGGAATAAATAATAAAAAGATTGTATTAACGAATAAAATAAGCTTGCATGCATTACCCGCCACGGTGGCTCAGTCGTTAAGGCGCTCGTCGACCGAGGCGCAGTGCCCAGGTACAAAACCGACCGCGTCAGCCGCGTTATGATGGATACAAAATGCTAAATGCGCCCGTGTGCGGTGCGATGTCAGTGCTTGTTAAAAATCCCCAGGTGGTCGAAATAATTCAGGAGACCTCCACTACGACCCATTTTTCTCTTTTATTGCGAAAGCAATACTGCGCTAGGCTTGGAGCCTTCAGCGTCGTCCCGGTGGGTCCACGTTTGACCTTTAGCTTGACCTCTGTTGTGACGTCACGCCAGACGGAGAGAAAACTGGGGAGAGAGAGAGAGAAAAAAACTTTATTTACAGAGGAATTCGGGGCACGCCCCAGGGTCCCCGCACGACCCCACTGCACTCAAGCGTTTATGTTCCGAAGGTCCATAACACTGGCAGCACGGCCGGTGGCGATGGTCTGCACGGCCGGGTCCTCCGAGCGCAGCAGGGTCTCCCAGTCCTCCCAGGTCTTGAGGTTCTCTTGGTCCCGCCGGGGAGGGTCCGCCGGGCAGAGGGAAATGATGTGGAGGGAAGAGGCGAAGGGTTCTGGGCATAGAGTGCATGCCGGAGTGGGGAAGGAGGGATGATAATGGGCTAGGGTAAGGGGTGAAGGGAGTGTGTGTGTCTGTAGTCTGCGCCAGAGTGTTGCGTGTTTGTTATCTAGGGAGGGGTGGGGCGGGGGGTAGAGCTGGCGTAAGGCTCTGTGCGCCTGGGTCAGCTCACTGAATGAGTGCATGCGCTCCTTCGTGAATCCCCGATCAGAGGCCACCTGAGCCCGGTTTAAAGAACCTCGGGCTAAAAGGTTGGCGGCCTCGTTTCCGGGATTCCTGGAGTGCGCGGGCACCCATATCAGCTCCACTTGGCGGGGCGGGGCCCGACTCAGCTCGTCGCTGCTGTCCGAGCGGATCGACGTCGCGCAGCAGCTGCGCGCCGCTGCCGCGAATAAACAAACAAATCGAAGTGCGCTGCTAGCCTGTTGCCAGTCCATGTCCATGAAAACCAAAAGTACAACAATCGGAGCTCGTTACTCCAATGGGAATGCAAAGAACTTCGCAGTCAGATCGGAGTATTGTGCAGTTTAGAGAAATCCTCGCAACCACAGAAACGGATTAATGAAAGTGCATTCCTTAGTGAAAGCACCGAAATTATAAGTTAGACTGCATAAAAGATTGAGGTAATTTGTTGGACACAGTTGAAAGCAAGCAACTAAAAGTGATTTGTTTTAGACGGAGAGAGAGAAATAGCCTCATAAAAAGAAATTCATACCCAACGCGTTTAGTCGTGTAATCTTTGTTGAGGTTTAAGGAAGTAACTGGGTACATCGACTTACTATCACATTGGAAGGATGACATCCGTGGAGAGTTGTACTTTGGCCTTGCAGCTCGTTTGTTATTTAGCGGCTCGTTGAGCGACCCCTTTAGCATAGAACGCGCCATTAGACAGGGCTGTCCCCTGTCGCCAATGTTGTTCGCTCCTGCGTCGCATAGATGCGCCGTTTCTCTTTGCCGGGCCAAGGTCAGGTGAAGGTCTCCGCGTACGCTGACGACGTACCCCTGTTTTTGCAGGACGAGGACAGTTACGTAGCGTTCTTACGGCTTATTTCGGATTACAGCAAGGTGTCCGGTGCCCTGCTTAAATGGGGCAAAAGCCAAGACCTGCGCTTCGGGGCCTTTGAAGCGAATAGCTTGACTAGGCTAGGAAGGAAGGAAGGGAAAACTTTATTTACACTAATGGTTTTTCCTGCGGTTTGGGGGCATCTGCAGAGACGTCTTGGTTCTACCCCCAGGAGCCTTCTCTGTCGAAGTCGTCCGCCTCTAATCAGTGGTCGGTTGCCCTCAGTCCAGGGCTCCGCTGGCCACTGCCGCCCGTTGAGCTCGTTGTACCAGACCTTGTTGGTCTTCGCAACGGTCGCTGGACAGCAGAGTCTCCCACTGCTCCGCACTCGGGTTTTGTATTTTGGGGACCACGTCTATGTTTTGGCAGGCCCATGTGATGTGGTATAGTGTAGGTTTTTCGTCGCACCAGGGACATTTGTTCGTGTATATCGTAGGGTGCATTTTGTTTAGTATATGTAGGTTTGGGAAAGAGCCTGTTTGTAATTGTCTCCAAGTGACAGCTTCCTCTCTGCTGAGAGATTTGTGCGGTGGGGGATATCGCATTCTTCTGCCTCTATAGTTTTGTAGTATGGCCGAGTATTTCCTATGTGCTGACGCGAGTTCCGCGGTCTCGTCGGAAGCTCGGAAAGTAATGTATCCTCGAGCTATCCTGTCGGCCTCTCGGTTCCCTGCCACCCCCGTGTGCCCCGGTACCCACACAATTTTGTGTCGGATCTTGTCGTTTTGTTCTTCCCGGTTTTTAATTCTGTCACTCGCTGCGAGGAGTATACGGAGCCCGTGATGACCTATCCTGCCATTCATGTAATTTCGGCAGGCTGTTTGAGAGTCCGTAAGTATTGTTAGTGACCGCCCGGTCTATAGCCCTCCGCCACCGCTAGAGCAACGGCTACTTCCTCGGACTCTGCAGCTGTGCAGCTTCGGAGAGACGCGCTGGTCATTTCGCGTAAAGACGAATCGACCACCGCCGCTACAGCGATTTTGGTATCTCCTCCTCTCCAAGACGCGTCTGTATACACGGTCATGGCTTGAGGAGCGTATGTTTTCTCGATGAATTCGGCACTCGCTTCTCTTCTGCTTCGATGGAGGTTGGGATCCATGTTTTTTGGTATTGGCGCTACCTTGAGGGTCTTGCGAAGCTCGTCGGGGATCGTTGCCGTCCTCGACATTTCTCGCATCTGCTCGCGGTATCCGAGCCTCTGCAGGAGCGCTCTTCCTGTCGTTGTTTGCAACAGCCTGAGTTTTTGCGACTCAAGCTGCGCCTCTCGTAGCTCCTCAAAGTTGTTGTGTAATCCCAGGGCCATGAGTTTTTCTGTAGACGTGTTGCGTGGTAGTCGGAGCGCTGTCTTATACGCTTTGCGTAGCAGGGCATCCGCTTGTTGTATTTCATTTTTGTTGAGGCACTGGTAGGGTAGGCTGTACGTGATTCGACTAACTACTAGGCTTCTGACTAGATTTAGTGTGTCTTCTTCACGCATGCCATGTCGCCTGTTGGTGATGCGGGTGATCATGCGTGCGACTTGTAGCGTTGTTGCTTTCAGTAGGGTAAAAGTGTGAGTACTGCGCTGGTTGGATTGAACCCACATGCCCAAAATTCTTATTGTTGTCTTTTCGGGTATGGGCGTCCCTTCTATGTAGACGTTTAGTTTTAGGTCCTCGTTGGTTGGGACGGTCCGGTTTTGCTTGCCTCTCCAGACTCTCAGCAGTTCCGATTTCTCGGTCGAGCATGAGAGTCCTCTTTCTGCGAGGTATTGCTCTACACAAGAGGCCGCTTGCTGTAGCCTTTCTTCCTTCTCTCCGAGACTGCCCGTGTTTCTCCAGACTGTTATATCGTCAGCATACATTGCATGCCTGATGCCTTCGATGTTCTCTAGTTTTCGAGCTAGGCCTATCATAGCTATGTTGAAGAGTATGGGTGAGATAACTGACCCTTGGGGTGTTCCTTTGTTTGGAGTGCGAATTTTTTCCGATCGAAGGTTTCCTATGCCGATGGTGGCAGTTCTATCGGACAGGAAGGCTTTGACGAAGCCGTGGATTCTGCGTCCGCAATCCAGGTTGTCTAGGCCCGTAAGGATCGCTTCGTGGCTGACGTTATCGAATGCCCCCTTGATGTCCAGGGCCATTATGACATTTTCTCCCGTCCGAGGTACGTTTCGCAGGACATCTTCTTGTATTTGGAGGAGAACGTCCTGCGTCGAGAGCTTCGCTCTGCAGCCGCACATGGTATGTGGTACACAGTCGTTGTCTTCCATATAATTTTGCAGTCTGAAAGTCGCATGGGCGAACTGCGTGACGTCACGGAGGACACCCGAACCGCGCCGCAAGAGAAAGAAAATGAAAAGAAAATTGGTTTTAAGGAAAGGAAACGACGCCTGTCTCTCTCATATCTCGGTGGATACCTTGAACCGCGCCGTAAGCCTTAAGGAAAATGAAATGAAATGAAAATTGCTTTTAAGGAAAGGAAATGCCTGTCTGTCATATCTTGGTGTACACCCGAAAGGAGTGACGTCACACGCTGCACAAATAAAAAAATAAAGAAAAGACAAACAGTGCGTGAGGAGAGTGGGCATGGGAGCAGCGACACGATGTGGTTCACCAATGTATTTCGTTTTTTCATCCTTCAGTTTCCTGTCCTCTGCACTGGCAGCGACGCTTCAGATCCAGTTCTGTGCCACGATGGAATCCCTTCAGGGCTTTTTGACTGGAGTGCGCCGGCGTCAAGCGACAATACTCTAGCGGCCCATGGAATGCTTTCATGACGCAGCTGATCACCGCTTCGCAAGATTTTTACCCCGGATCGACATCGACGTCAACCATCGCAGAAGATATAAATAGGATGCACCGTCGTCCGCTCCGGAACTGGAGTATCTGTTCTTCTTTTTGATCAGCGTCCGCTCCGGCGGAAGCAGTTGTTGCTGCGACGCGCGTCTTTTCTTTACTTTTTCTCTTTCCTCTGATCTTTTAACTCTCCTCTATCTGCACGTGGCAGCGGTGGTGGCTTGGCTCGAGCCAGTAGCAGGCCCGTGCAATTTCCTCTTCATCCTTCTCTCAGTCACAACAACAACAACAGCTCCGGCGGACGCAGTTGTTGCTGCGACGCGCGTCTTTTCTTCCCTTCTTCTCTTTCCTCTGATCTTTTAACTCTTCTCTATCTGCACGTGTCAGCGGTGGTGACTCGACTCGAGCCAGTAGGCAGGCCCGTGCAATTTCCTTTTCATCCTTCTCTCAGTCACAAGCACAACAACAATAACCACCCCTTCAGTGGGCATGGGAGCAGCGACACGATGTGGTTCACCAATGTCTTTCGTTTTTCCATCCTTCAGGTTAGTCCAGTTTCATCCAAGCTTTCAAATGATGTTTGTCTCGTTATTCTCCCTTGCCCACAAGTGCTGTTGGAAAATGTATGCCAGTGTTATTGTGTGCTCAAATTTCTCTTGTCCGGAGACGTTGAATTAAACCCTGGCCCTGGCCATAGCACTCGCAGCAACACTCAGAACCCGACGCCCGACTCTGACAGCGGTGCCATACTCGCCCTTCTGGAAAATCTAAGAATCCGCTCAACAAACATTGAACAGGGGCAGGTCGAAAGATTGAACTCAATTAAAACTATTACATGCAATAAAGAGGAACTAGAGGTGAAGGTTACTGATATTTCAAACAGTCTTACCACTGTTGAGACCAAACTTGCGGGTTTTGAATCCTTCCGTCAGGACCTGAATGCTCTCAAAGCAACTGCTGAATGAATCGCCAAAGAAAATTACTCATTAAGGGCCCGAATGAATGACCTTGAAGGTAGATCCCGTAGAGATAACCACTTATTTTTTGGTATATCTGAAGGCGCTGGAGCCACCGAAACATGATTGCAATCAGAAGAAAAAATTGTGAATGCAATAGAGCAAGAAATGTCAATTACCATTTCTAATACTGATATCGCCCGGGTCCACCGAATCGGCATTGCAGACCCTGGTAAAATGGTAAAATTTTTCAATTACAGAATAAAGCAAATGTTTTTAAACGCTTAGTCTAAACTGAAAGATTCAGATGTTTCTATGTCTGAAGATTTTAGTCCATCTATAAGGCATGCCAGAAAAAAACTGGCAGAATTTGCGAAAGAAACTGCGCCTAACACGCGCTTTAAACTGAGGCACGCACGGTTATTCTTAAACAAGAAATGCTACACCTATTGTGCTGAAAGTGATAGAGTTTGTGAACAAACTAGCCTGTATGCTACTACTTCACGTGCTGATTCTAGTGCCGCGGGCGGTTCTGATGATTCGAGATAGCTGGCTGGGCGCTTTCGTCCGCGTGCGCAGCCGATCTCAGGAATTTCAGTGCTTTTCACCAATATACGCAGTGTTGTGCGAAATCGTGATGACCTTTCCTGTGCCGCCGATACCACATCGGCCGACATTATTGTCTTAACAGAAACACGGCTGAATGATTGTATTAAAAACACTGAAATCCTCGCTACCGAAAAGCGGTGCTCCATATTTCGCCGTGATCGCGCAGTCCCACGGGGTGGCGGTGTTCTGCTCGCCGTCTTGGATCATCTTGATAGCCTTCACATTGATATTCCTACGACACTGGAGTTTTTATGTGTTCACGACTGAATATCAAAAACTTGTATTTTGTGCATGCTACCGTTCGCCTTCCACTGGGATTGGTTTTTCCAGTGAACGTCATGACACGCTAAACGCTGTGTGTGCCAAATTTCCGAATTTTCCTGTTTTTTATTTGGTTATTTTAATTTCCCTAATATTACCTGGTCTAGCTTTCCGTATTCCACTACCAACTCTACGTCAGAATTAACTAATTTTTTAAATGTTTGTTAAGACTTTTGCTTAACTCAGGTAATACGCAGCCTACTAGGGTCACATCTTCAACATCCAATGTATTAGACTTGTTGCTAACAACAGCCCCTGACGCTGTATCTAACATTACCTACTTATCAGGTATAAGCGATCATTCTTTATTGCATGTCATGTTGAACTTCCCTGCTCGAACGTCATATAACAATATAAAACTAATATATGATTATGCTAAGGGTAATTACACTGCGATCAATAAAGCACTTGAAGACTTCTTTGACGAATTTCTGGCAAACTTCAACGATAGATCTGTAAATACAAATTGGCACCTTTTCTGAAACAAGCTTTGTGAGCTGGTCGACTTGTATATTCCTCGAAAAAAGCTTTTAACCAACCGGCAGTGTCCATGGTACTACCGCTCATTAAAACGTCTGGCAAACAAAAACAGGAGGCTTTTCCGCAAAGCGAAGTCTTCTGGAAAGCGTGAGCCCTGGTCAGCACTCCAAAATACTCTTAGCATTTATAAGAAGTCTTTGAAGGAATCGAAGCACTACTACTTTAATGTGACGTTGCTGAAGCTTCTAACGAGCAACCCAAAAAAATTTTGGAGTAGTGTCAATCAACGAGACCAGTCACATGTATCTCTCGTTGACTCTCTATCTCACCCTATTCCAAGAACTGACGTCGCTGGCATCTTTAATGAGACCTTTAGTGCAGCGTTTTCAAATACCGCAACTGACATTACTGATACTAGAGACTATGCATGTAACATAAGCTTTCCAATAGACCCTGTCAGGTTTAGTTACGACTGAATTATTAACATAATTAACAATTTGCAAATCTCCTCTTCTTGCGGCCCCGATAACATTAACACCAAAGTACTGAAGGATACTAAAGTGTACTCCGCAATTTTTTTACTGAAGGTATGTGAACAATCGCTTCAAACAGGAGATATACCACACGAAGGGAAACTGGCTAAAGTGATTCCACTTCATAAATCTGGCGACAGACATTCACCCCTTAATTATCGTCCAATATCATTAACTTCCATTTCCTGTAAAATCATGGAGCATATAATTTTTTCTCAGTTAGCTAGTTTTCTTGAATCATTTTCGTTTTTCACACCTACACAACATGGTTTCAGGAAGCAGTTATCCTGTAAAACACAGTTATTATCCTTCAGCAATGAAAGCCACCGCGGTGGCTCACTAGTTATGGTGCTCGGCTGCTGACACGAAAGACGCGGGTTCGATACCGGCCGCGGCGGTTGAATTTCTTTGGAGGAGAAATTCTAGAGGCCCGTGTACTGTGCGATGTCAGTGCACGTTAGAGAACCCCAGGTGGTCGAAATTTCCGGAGCCCTCCTCTACGGCGTCTCTCATAGCCTTAGTCGCTTTGGGACGTTAAACCCCATAAACCTAAACCTTCAGCAACGAAATTCATTCGATTCTTGATGAAGGTTCAGAGGTCGACGTCATTTTTTTATATTTTTGCAGGGCATTCGATAAAGTGTCCCATAGTCTTCTGTTGTATAAGCTTGCTCATCTTCATATCGACCCAAATGTTCTAGCATGGATTCGTTGTTTTTTAACTAATCGCTCGCAGTTTGTCTACGTTAACGGTCTTCAATCCTCTTCTATGCCGGTTACGTCTGGAGTACCACAAGGATCGGTACTCGGACCCTTGTTATTCATTGTGTACATTAATGATCTGCCTAACAATATAAAATGCTTGATCAAACTTTTTGCAGATTATTGCATACTGTACCGTGAAATTGAAAACACTAATGATGTCAACTTATTGCAAGCTGATCTTAACTGTATTACCGACTGATGCATTAAATGGAAAATGGTTTTAAACACATCAAAATGCAAAGCCATGCTCTTTTCACGTCAAGGCGTCTCACCACCAGCCTCTTACAGCATCAACAGTGTTTCGTTAGCTGTTGTTGTTGTGACTGAGAGAAGGATGAAAAGTCAGTGGTTATGGTGCTCGGCTGCTGACCCAAAGGACGCGGGTTCAATCCCGGCCGCGGCGGCTGGAATTTCTTTGGAGGAGAAATTCTAGAGGCCCGTGTACTGTGCGATGTCAGTGCACGTTAAAGAACCCCAGGTGGTCGAAATTTCCGGAGCCCTTCACTACGCCGTCTCTCGTAGCCTTAGTCGCTTTGGGAGGGGTAAGGCACGCAAGATGGGAAAACGACGGCGAAACTCTAGGCAGTGACCACTGCATCCTGCGCCTTCTTATAGAAACCCTCCCGATCAGGAGACAACATGGCCAGGCTAGACTGACAAACTGGGAAGCCTATAGGAAATCGAGGGCACAGTCTGAAGACGCTGAGATCACCGACATAAAAGGCTGGGTCGCAAGAATCAAGACAGACTGGCAAAAACTAACCCGAAAGGTCGCCCTCACTACCCACACGCCCGAGGTGGACAAACATCTCTTACACCTTTGGGACGCCAGACGGGGCCTACTAAAAAGGTGGAAAAGGCAAAAGCATAATAGGCGGCTCAAGCGTAAGATCGCTGAGGTCACCAGACAAGCCGAAGAATATGCGACGGAGCTCTCGAGGCGCGACTGGAACCAAAAGTGCAACGAACTTCAGGGGACTCTAGGTTGGGCCAAGACATGGGCTTTGCTAAGGGCTCTCATAGACTCAACCACGACAAAATCCGAAACACGTAAGACGACCCAAAGGATCGCGCACCAGTTCCAAGGCACTGACGAGGAACTACTACCTTAGTAGATCTTAGTAGAGAGCAGTCGGTTGCCTGGAGACAACTGTAGACTAATACATACCCCAATCTGAGTTTACTCAGCAAAATTTATCCTTCCACATATGCCAACAAATGCCCGCTATGCGGTGAACACCCAACGCTTTACCACGTTACATGGGCCTGTCAGAAAATGCAGGCAGTGCCGATAAACAACACACCAACACCGGAGCAGTGGGAGGCTGCGCTGTCCAGCTCGAAGCCTGAAGAGCAGCTCAAGCTGATCGACAGGGCTTGCAAGACTGCAAAGGCCGCTGGGGCCCTGGACTGAGGGCTCCACCTACTCTTCGATAAAGAACACTTGTTGTACAATAAAGTTTTTCATTCATTCATTCATTCGCTTTGGGACGTTAAACCCCATAAAACCAAACAAAACCAAATTGCATGGGCCTGCTACTGGCTCGAGCCAAGCCACCACCGCTGCCATGTGCAGATAGAGGAGAGTTAAAAGCGCAGAGGAAAGAGCAAAAGGAAAGGAAAGACGCGCGGCGCAGCAACAACTCCGTCCGCCGGGGTGGACGCTGCTCCAAAAACAGATAAGCGGCCGAAGCCGCGCTCGCCGAAGCGAGGACAGCCCCGGTTACCTCGTATAAATACCTTGGTGTACATCTCACATCAAACTTATCCTGGAACCAGCATATCACCTACATTACTGGAAACGCTAACCGCATGCTTGGTTACATAAAAAGAAACTTTTCTAATGCACCCACTTCAGACAAAATCCTTCTGTATAAAACACCGGTTCGTTCGAAGCTTGAATAGGCCGCGTCGATATGGGATCTTCATGCTAAGTCACTTATATCTGTTTTGGAAGCTGCTCAGAACCGTGCAGCTCGTTTTATCCTTCACGACTATGGCCGTACATCAAGTGTCACACAAATGAAAAGCACATTGTCACTACCATTACTTTCACTGCGCGGAAAAATTTCACGACTCTGTCTTTCTTTTAAGATCTACAAGTTCAATCATGTTTTGAAAAACGCTTTGCTCATTCCACCCACGTATGTTTCATCGCGCATTGACCATCCACGCAAAGCGGGCGTTCCACCTTGTCACACTACTGCTCGCCAAAATTCTTTCATTCCAACTATTTCATCCGAGTGGAATCACTTGCCATCATATGTGGCACTCACCGACGATCTCGAGAGAGACAGAGGAAACTTTATTACAGCAGGAATTCGGGGCACGCCCCAGGGTCCCCGCACGACCCCACTCCACTCAAGTGTTTATGTTCCTGAGGTCCATAACACTGGCAGCCCGGCCAGTGGCGATGGTCTGCACGGCCGGGTCCTCCGAGCGCAGCAGGGTCTCCCAGTCCTCCCAGGTCTTCACGTTCTCTAGGTCCCGCGGTGGAGGGTCCGCCGGGCAGAGGGAAAGGATGTGGAGGGAAGAAGCGAAGAGTTCTGGGCATGAGGCGCATGCCGGAGTAGGGAAGGAGGGATGATAGTGGGCTAGGGTAAGGGACGCGGGGAGAGTGTGTGTCTGTAATCTGCGCCAGAGTGTTGCGTGTCTGTTATCTAGGGAGGGGTGGGGCGGAGGGTAGAGCTGGCGTGAGGCTCTGTATACCTGGGTCAGCTCACTGAATGAGTGCATGCGAGCTCCTTCTTGAATCCCGCATCCGAGGCCACCTGAGCCCGGTTTAAAGAACCTCGAGCATTTTAGGAAAAAGTTGAGTGCCTGCTTTTCTTGCTCATGACATGTGTGCCCTTTGGTTAGTAGTGCGACATGAACTCTGTGTTCTTAATTTGTAGTTTTGTTTTGGTTGGGTTTTGTTCTCTTTTCTCGTTTTTTTTTCTTCTTCGTCTAGGCTTCCATGAATTGTTGAAATTTGTAATAACTCAGTGCAGTGAACAACCCGTGATTGTATTGATTTTTTGCTATCTGTGCTTGTTCCACTCCCCTCAATAATTCCCGCAGGGCCATGAGCGTATTTGAAATAAATAAATAGATAAATAAAACCTCTCATATCTCGGTGGACACCCGAACCGCACCGTAAGGAAAGGAAAATGAAAAGAGAATTGGTTTTTAGGAAAGGAAACAACTCCTGCCTCTCTCATAATTCGGTGGATACCCGAACCGCGCAGTAAGGGCTTTAAGGAAAATGAAATGAAATGAAAATTGTTTTTAAGGAAAGCAAATGCCTGCCTCTCATATCCTCGCGCGCGAACACATGGAAAGATAAAAAATCGCTGTGGCTTAGCTTGGTTAAGCCCGGTAATTGCGAAAGCAATATCCGCACCTAAGCCATGGTTCAGCTGGTAGTGTAGCTGGTGATGGTGCTTGTGGTTAAACTTGTGGTGATGCATCGGTTATACAATCTAATCCAATCCAATCCAATCAAATCCAATCCAATTCAATCCAATCAAATCCAATCTAATTCAATCTAATCCAATCTAATCCAATCTAATCCAATCCGCGGTGGCTGAGCGGTTATGGTGCTCGGCTGCTGGCCCGAAAGACGCGGGTTCGATCCCGGCCGCGGCGTCTGAATTTCTTTGGAGGAGAAATTCTAAAGGCCCGTGTACTGTGCGATGTCAGTGCACTTTAAAGAACCCCAGGTGGTCGAAATTTTCGCAGCCCTCCACTACGGCGTCTCTCATAGCCTTAGTCGCTTTGGGAAGTTAAAACCCATAAACCAACCAACTAACCAATCCAATCCAATCCAATCTAATCCAATTAAATCCAATCCAATCCAAACAAATCTAATCTAATGTAATGTAATCTAATCCAATCTAATCTAATGCCGCCGGTGGTGGCACCGCCACTACTCGCAGACGGCGCGAGGTGGTCGCCCAGCTCGTCGGCGTGACGTCACACAGAGGTCATGCGAAAGGTCATTTCATGTGAGAGAGAGAGAGAGAAACAACTTTAATGCCATAGATTCGTGGGATTTAGGGCAGGTGGGCTTGGTGTGGCCCCCAGGTGGGGGCGACTTCCTGGGCCCACGAAATGAGTGCCAGTTGGATGCTCTTGTCTGGCCTTCTGAGGAGTTGGTTCCGTCCGTCTTCGGAGGGAGCTGGAGTAAGGTTCGAGGGGGCGGATGTCCCGCGCAACCCCAGAGGATGTGAGCCTGGGTGGCGATTTCTCCCTGGTAACAATTTTGGCAGACGGGGTCGTATTCCCCGTCTGTGATGAGTGAAAGTCTAGAATGGCTAAGGATAGAGTGTGTCTGCAACCTGCGGAGCAAGGTGGGTATGGAGGCGGGAACTGGCGTCTCATCTCTCTGTAGAGGTTGGTAATTTCGGCAAAGGTCTGGGGAGCCTCGGCAAGAGCGTCTGGGTCTGTGGGGCCGGCCGCCCGGTTGGTTAGTCCTCGGGCTAGTCGGTCGACCCCTTCGTTTCCAGAGTTTCCCGCGTGGGCGGGTACGCAGACAAGGTTGATCTTATGGTCGGGAGTGCAGCCGCGAAGGATGCGTGCAGCGGGGTGGCATATAAAACCTGCCGAGTAATTTTGTATTGCTCTTTTGGAGTCGCTGAGGACTGTGCGCGTACGTGGGTCAGCGATGGCCAGCGCGATGGCGGTTTCTTCTGCCGCTGTCGAAGAGTGAGCTACTACTGTGGCGGCGGTGACGAGAGTAGACTGTGGCGTGGTTGCACAAGCCACGTATGTGTTTGCACTTTGGCGTGCAGCATCTACGTATATTGCGTGTTCGTCGGCAAGGTATGTGGCATCTAGTGCTTGGGCTTTCAGCTGACGGCGCGTATCATGGCGGCCAGGTAGCATGTTTTTAGGGATTGGTTTTATAAATAGGCTGCTATAGACCCCTATCGGAATGGGCGTCGTGGGGCGGACGTCGCCTATGGGGTTGATGTTGAGACGGTCAAGTATGAGCCGCCCGTGTTTAGTGCGGGAGAGGCGGTGGATTTGGGCGGTCTTGTGTGCCTCTATGAGTTCTGTGAGCGTGTTGTAGATGCCGAGTTGGAGGAGGTGCTGTGTGCTGGCGTACTGAGGTAGCCCCAGTGCCGCTTTGTACGCTGAACGTATAATGCTGTTCACAGCTTCCCCGTCCTTCGGGCGGAGGTGATAGTAGGGGTAGGAGTAGACTATCCTGCTAATGAGAAAAGCTTGAGTGAGCCGACAGAGGTCATCCTCCTTCATAGCTCTGCGGCGGGTGCTGATGCGGCGGATAAGGCCGTTGATCTGATTGGCTGTGGTGCGGAGGCGCTGAATGGCCTCCGAGTTTTGCGTGTTGTTCTGTATTAACATACCCAGAACGCGGATGGTGCGGACCGGAGGTATGGGATGTGTGTCGACTTGAAGCACAATAGGCTCTTGCGGGTCGGGGACGGGCAGGCGAGCTCGTCTGTCCCTGCTGACTAGTAATTCGGACTTCGTGGAGGAGCATGTGAGCCCGTTCGCCTGTACAAAGGAGTGTACTTTATCGATTGCGGTTTGGAGGGAGTTTTGGATTTCCCCGTCAGAGCCAGAGTTGGTCCACAGGGTAATGTCATCGGCATATATTGAGTGTTTAATTTGAGGTATCTCTTCCAGGAGCGGACGGAGGCCTCTCATTGTAGTGTTGAAAAGGAACGGAGATAGGACTGCTCCTTGTGGTGTTCCTCGGGTGCCTAGTGCGATCTTCTCGCTGTGGAGGTCTGCAATGTGAAGCTCTGCTGTACGGTTATGAAGAAAGTCGGCGATGTAGTTGTAAGTGCGAGTGCCTACATTCATTTGTGAGAGGTTTGCCAGGATGGAAGCATGTGACACGTTGTCAAAAGCCTTGCTGACATCTAGGCTTAGGATAATTCGTGTAGCTCGGATAGGTCTCGAATCGAGGATGTCGTGCTGGATTTGCCACATAATGTCTTGAGTGGAGAGGCCGCTTCTGAAGCCGATCATAGTGGGGGGAAAAAGGTCCTCTTGGTATACGTGAGTGTGGAGTCTATTGAGTATGACGTGTTCCATGACCTTTCCCAGGCAGAACGTGAGCGAGATGGGCCGAAGGTTGCCCAGCTCGAGTCGTTTGCCTGGCTTAGGTATGAAAATCACTTTGGCATGCTTCCAGGTGTCTGGAGGCGACCGTCATGGCAGTGTTGGTTAAAGAGGTCCGTGAGTGCCTCGACGGACTGATCTTCGAGGTTACAAAGCATCTTGTTGGTTATGTGGTCGTCGCCAGCGGCCGCGGTGGTTTTAATCTGGTTGAGGGCGGCGCGGACTTCTCCTGCCGTGATGTCGGCGTCCATGTTGGTGTTCTGAGCACCCGTGTATCCTGAAGGGACGGGAATTTCAGTGGAAGTATTGATGTATTTGTCTTTCAGGGTAGCGAGGAGTTCCTCATTTGTTCCCTGAAAAGCGTGTATGACACGGGTGAGGTTCTTGTGAGATGTGGATTTGGTGTGAGTTGGGTCTAGTAGATGTCTGAGCAAGAACCACGAGTTTTTGCATCATAACTGGCCGTGAAGACGGTCGCAGGTTTGATGCCATTGCTTCTTACTCAGTTTGACGGAGTAAGCTTCGATCTCTCGCTCGACGCGAACGAGACGGAGCTTGAGAGGTCGATTGTGTTTTTGGCGGAGCCAGCGAGCGCTTAGACTGCGCTAGGCCTCCCACATGTCTATGAGCCCTTATAAAAATGGTCTATAGACTTTCTATGGACTTTTTATAGACTCTATAGCCATCCTATAGACTTTTCCTTTCGTCTATAGGCAGTCTATAGAAAATCTATGGACTAAAGTCTATAGCTGCTTCAATTTCCTTTTGTCTATAGATGGTCTATAGACTCTCTATAGACTAAGGTCTATAGCCGCCTCAATTTCCTTTCGTCTATAGACTGTCTATAGACCCTCTATAGACTAAGGTCTATAGCTGCCTCAATTTGCTTTCGTCTATAGACTGTCTATAGACTCTCTATAGACTAAGGTCTATAGCTGCCTCAATTTCCTTTTGTCTATAGACTGTCTATAGACACTTTATAGACTAAAGTCTATAGCTGGCTCAATTTCCTTTTGTCTATAGACGATCTATAGACTCTCTATAGACGGAAGTCTATAACTACCTCAATTTCCTTTCGTCTATAGACGGTCTATAGACCCGCTATAGCCTAAGGTCTATAGCCGCCTCAATTTCCTTTTGTCTATAGACTGTCTATAGACTAAAGTTTATAATTGCTTCAATTTCCTTTCGTCTATAGACGGTCTATAGACTCGCTATAGACTATGGTCTATAGCCGCCTCAATTTCCTTTTGTCTATAGACTGTCTATAGACTAAAGTCTATAATTGCTTCAATTTCCTTTCGTCTATAGACGGTCTATAGACTCGCTATAGACTAAGGTCTATAGCTGCCTCAATTTCCTTTTGTCTATAGACTGTCTATAGACTAAAGTCTATAACTGCTTCAGTTTCCTTTCGTCTATAGACGGTCTATAGACTAAGGTCTATAGCTGCCACAATATCCTTTCGTCTATAGACGGTCTATAGACTCTCTATAGACCAATGTCTATAGCTGCCTCAATTTCGTTTTATCTATAGGCGGTCTATAGACTCTCTATAGACTACGGTCTATAGCTGCTTCAACTTCCTTTTGTCTATAGATGGTCTATAGACTCTCTATAGACTGCAGTCTACAACTACCTCAATTTCCTTTCGTCCATTGACTGTACACTATAGATAGTCTACTGTCTATAGACCAGTCTATAACAATCGTAATTTTATCTAACAATGTTCGATACACTGACTTTCGACTAAGTCCAGAACAATGTCAATTTCTTTTTGCACTGCATGTTAAGGGGGCCTGCATCTAGTGACCGCAACTATGTCGGGAGTCCCCCACCTCCTTCGCTATTACGGAAATTAAAAAATATTGCGTAAGGCCATTACAACACCCTCCTGTATATTGTTTTCAGGAGCATTGACAAGCTCCTTTTCGTTATACCGTGACGTATATTGTCAATACAATTACATATTTAATGCTAACAAGTAAGCCGAGGAAAGGCAGCCATTCTTGAAGTAAGGGCGCCCGCAAACTGTACTACATCGAACGAAAACGCTGTCCCTTAAAGGAATCGCTCTACACAATTCCATTCCATCTTTCGATCGTTTCTGTCCAACGCGCTGAAATCAGAAACATTTCATCAGCGGTTCTACATTTCTCTTTAAAACGTCCTGAAAATAAAGGGGGAAATACGGGTGTGAGAATTCAAGGAAGCGCCCATCCCTTAGAAACATCTTAGATTAATCTCAAAGAGCCTGGTCCTCTGTGCGATTAACATCTGCCATTTCTACCTTTGCAGTTTGCATTCACGTGAATAAGTGCGGCGACGCAACAATCACAAAGCCAGTATTTTTTCATTCCTACCCTTGCACCTGTTGCTTCGGAGCCGATGACACGCTGATGTGGCGCATATCAGTTTTCTAAACACAAACACACGCAAAAAAGACGTTATGCTATGCAACCTTATAATTATTATTTGAGATTTGTACCACATACTATTCGGTGGGAGATGCGGCGCGTATACCGACAAGAAGTTAGATTTAGGTTCTGTTTTCACGAAAACAATAAGATTTTTAGAGGGCAAGCGAAGAATTTAAGCTTACAAACCAATTGCCTTCTGTGGTCTTGGATATCAGATCAAGCTGCACACGGCAAGAGTGCGAGCGATAAAGATACGACCGTGAAATGGGTTTCTGTTTCACGTTTTACCCATTTTACCGCGAGACGGCGGAAAATCATTCGGGCTGCAAACAACCCTGTGCGTGGCTGCATCAATGGCGTTGGCGTGTTGTTCGCGGATTACGTTTTCTTCAAAATCCAGCTTCATCGTCCGCTTACGGTAAGGCTACACGTTTATATTTTATTCATTTGGTCTCCTAAACCACTCTAAGCAGAGCTGTGTGTGCAGAACAGATTATGTGCGCAGTTACAAACGTCCTATCTTCGTTTCTAAGGCGGAAGCCATCGGGTTCTCGACTAATGCCGCTTATCTCTGTCCCGCTGTCTTTACTAACGCGCGGAAAGGCAGTCTGTGCGATGCCCTTGATGATAAGCCGCTCCTCGCGAGCTGTCTATTAGATTTTTCGTGTTTCAAGGTAGATGCGCGGCCAGAAATGTCGTTTAGCCTGTGAATGACGGCCGAAATGGAACTGTGCGTTAGTTAGCGCCGTGTGAGCTCAATTTACTTTGCACCTCCGAAAACGTACTTACATACAGTCTCGTTCAGTGGTGGATTACATTTATTTTCTTATCTTTGTGTTATCGCCTGTCTGGACCATGGAGTGCTGCTCTTTTTGAGGTGTGCATTGCTTGCTACGTATGGACGCTCGCTCGGTGCGCGTCGTCGACGCCGACGTTTCAGCAAAGGTGTCTTGATAGACTGGAGCGCGAGACGTTTGTCAAAGTTGTATTCAAGCGGCGCTGGAGGAATGCGTGTAGTGTGATAGGTGAATAAAATTCGTTGCCGGCGCGAATGGCCGGCGTGCTCAAACACCGCGAGAACCCGCGAGCTCCATCCCATCTCCCCTTCGTTGCACACGTATGGATTCGTCCGTGTCTGTCATCAGAGCCGTTGGCCGCCGCCGCTGGCTTGCGGGCACTTCATTTTGAAAGCTGGGTAAAGGTCGGCTCGACAAGAGGTGGCTTACATTTCGTTTCGAGTGGTTCGTTCATGAATCTCGCTCACGCGTGCACAGATTTCTAGAATACCATTTGCGCGAGAAGCAAAGTATGTGTTTCTGATTTCAGACTGCTACGTTACGAAAGCGCCGATGTGACTCGCCGCTTATTTGCGCCTAAAATTAAATTAAGCTCTCGTGTTTTTATAGCTGCGCCTGTTGAAGGCGTTAATTGTTTCATTGAAATACTTCCTACTTTGAGCACGTTCAATGCTTTCGCTGATTTTTCTAGCAGCGTTGGGTTAGGCTGCCTCCATGCAAGAAACACACCTCTTTACTGCGCTGTTGGAGCTGCACTTGAAGGAAAAACTAAGTGAATTTCAGACGGTATTTTATCGTGACAGTAATTTGCTGTCTCAACCTCGCGACTGCTTTTGAAACGGCGCAGCTGCAGCCTCTGTGTGTTGTATTAGTTTTCTGAATAATGAGCGCGGCATGGAAGCGCTGCAACCCGCTTGTTTCTAGGAGCGCGCGCAGATGTACGAGTATGCTGTTCCGTCTTTGTGCTTCAAGTTATAGGGGCAAATCTGTGGTGAACTGGTTGCTTCTGCCTGCTGGTTTTGTATAGCTTGTGCCCGTTTGAGTATCGGCTTACGTACACTCGGCCAAATCTTTAACTGGCTTAGGTGTTGCATCGCTAAATGCACCTTGTAAAAAGGTGCCATTCGGCTACACTGCTGGCATATTCATGTTGTAATTTGACGTGTGAGATGGCATTTCATAGTTTCTTTTTGTTAATATAATGTTTGAGTGAAGTACTTGCATGTTTAGATCAAAGTTATCAGAAATATTCATCGTCTGCCGCTACAAAGAGCCGAAACAAGCGGAATACGCAGCAAAGGTTCTGGTGGCGCATTCGCACTAATCTGGGTAAACGACTTGTCCGCCATGAAAGGAGTGGTACTTTACCCAGAGGATGAGGCCATATGGACCAGATCCATTGCTGCGTATGCCGCTTGTTTCAGCTGTTCGTAGTGTCAGACGAATGTTTCTGATAACGTTGATCTAAACACGCATGTACTGCACTCAAACATTATATGAACAAAAAGGAACCACGAAATGACATTTCACTCGTTAAATTACAGCATGAATATGCCAGCAGTGTAGCCGAAAGGCACCTTTTTTACAAGGTGCATTTAGCGATGCAACACACGAGCCAGTTAAACATTTGGCCGGGTGTACCAGGCTTAATTCACGCAGGGTATTATGAAGCGCTTCTTCTATAGCGGTTATAAGAATAAATGCTGCAATATTCTCCTTTTTGGATCCCTCTGTAAGGTGCACTGAATCTGTATTTTATGGAGGTGGCATTCTTAACAGCTCCTTGGGAGTCAATGCAGATATGTGGCACAATTGTTCGAAGTCTTCTGTTACAAATAGTGTAAAAGGATTGCCATAAAGAGATCAGTATTGGCTGTAACAGTATTGCTATACAGAAATCAATATCAGTACTGGATTCAGAGTAGAGTGCTGCAAGGATTCGGGGTCTTTGTTACAATGTTTTATGACGACACTTATAATCTGTCGTGTATTTACTGAAACGATTGAGCCGGCGTGATAGCTAAGTAGCTATCATGTTCGTATGGCGACCTGAAAGATGCAGGTTCGATTCCGGCCTAGGCGGTCGCATTTTAATAGAGGCAAAATGCTAAAGGCCTGTGTACTCTGCACAGGTGACCGAAATTATTCCCCAGCCTTTCACTTCGGCGTCTCGTAGCCTGTGTCGCCTTGGGTCTTTGAACCCCATAAAACCAAACCAAACGATCAAGATTGCCTTTCTAGAATGGCATAGCCAGGATGTGCCTTGCATTGTGAAGCACATGTGTAGAGATGGAATGGGAGTTTTTTTTCAGTTCCTCTTATATTATTTTTTTCCTTTGTGCTGTACAGGTGAACATGCCCGGATGATTTACTACAGACAACAGGCCACAAGAATGCTTCTGAGGAAACTAGCCGGACTGTTACTTTCAACTTTTATGCTACTGTGGTGCATTCTTATGGTGCATGTATTGCATATTCCCAGCTTGGATAGCTTGGAAATAAACTAAATTTGTAAGTATATTGATTGTTTCATGTGTGAACTCTGTCTGGTGACCTTTTTCAATGATTGTGGACAGTCATAGGCAGTCTATAGATAATGGTCTACTAATAGTTTAGTAGACAGAGGTCTATAGACTGTCTATAGACAAAGGTCTATAGCACTGCCAGGCTACACACCTATGGAATGTCTATAGGCAGTCTATAGACATGTCTATTGGACCAGTAGACTTTTGTCTGTAGACTGTCTATAGACAGTAATCTACAGGAAGTCTATGGCCATAAGTCTATAGGTCGTCTATAGTCCGTTTATAGACAAGTGTCTATAGACGGTCTATAGACAGCTCTATAGGAAATGAATGACCATAAGTCTATAGATCGTCTATAGACTGTCTATAGACCTGTGTCTATAGACTTCCTATAGACCTATAGACTTTCAGTAGACATTTGTCTATAGACTGTCTATAGACAAAAGTCTACTAAAAGTGTATGGCCATAAATCTATAGACTGTCTATAGACCAGTCTAAAGGATTTGTCTATAGACAGTCTATAGACTTCATAGACTAAAGTCTATAGACAGTCTATGGACTGTCTATAGAAATTTTTATAAGGGAGTTAGGCGTCGGGAGAGGGGCCATCCTCGTCCTGGGTAGTCGTGGAGGTGGCATTGGCGGTGTCTTCGAGCAGCGAGTTTGTCCATGTGTCCAGGTCGTCTATGGGGGCCGAAGTGCGTTCGGCGCGCACGTACCGGAAGGCGTCCCAGTTAGTGTGCCTGATTGTTCGGTTGGGGGCTTTGCTGTGTGTAGCCGTGAAGGTTGTGCTGAGAACATAGTGGTCGCTACCTATGTTCATGTTTTGCCTATGTTTTCCCAGCGTGCGTCTGGGATGTTGCGGGCGAAAGTGAAATCGGGGCAGCTGTCCTGTGCGCCTGTCGGGGTCTAGGAGTAGTGTCAGGCCCAGTGTTTGGGCTGCCTCCCACACTTTGGCTCCCTTACGACCGCATGCTTTGCGGGGGTAGCCCCACTCGGTATGCGGCGCGTTGAAGTCACCTAAGATGAGTAGCATCCCTGTTTGTGCAGTCGCGCAGGCCTTACGAACGAGGGTTGCCACTCGTGTGCTTTTGTCGCTAGGGGGGCTGCAGACGTTGAGGATGTGGAGCGGGGCATGTGAGCGACTGTTCGGTAGGACCTGTACGAAAGTGTGCGGAACCTCGGTGTAACTAAGGTCTATATGATTAGCTGCTAAATTTCGGTGGACCAGGATGGCGGTGTTGGGCCGGTGGTCTGGTGTCGTTTGTTGGTTATATGCGGCGTAGCTGGTAAGTTTCGTGTCCATGTATGTTTCCTAAAGTGCGATGATGTGGGGTGTTTGCGGCTGGGCCTGCAGGGTGTGCTCCAAGGCTCGCCGCTTCGCCTTCAAGCCCCTGCAGTTCCATTGCCAAACTGTGAAGGGGGAGCTAGCCATCGCGTTTCCCGTAGGGTTCGGGGCGCTGTGATAGCGCGACGGCTGATTTAAGAATGCCGCCTGCACGTGAGCGCGCGGTTGCACTCTCCGATGTGGCGACAATAATGGGTGCTGGGTAGTTAGGAGGGGTTGTCGACTTCAAGGGGGTTGCTGATGCCGGGAGATTCGTGAGGGTATCGAATCTGGCATGAAGGGTTTGGATGTTGGCTGCCATTGTGGCGCAGCTTTCTACTAGACGGTCAATGGTGGGGGCGAGTCGAAGGAGGGCGCCCTCGAATTGGGCCACTCGCGAATCAGCTGCCTCGAATTTGGCATCTATGTCTGCTTGTGAGGAGGGGGGAGATGCTTTACGCTTCGTGCGCTTAGACTGCTCAGTGTTCATGCGTGGATCACCTACAGGGTCGGATGTGGGAGCGTGAGCCACCTGCTGCGGTTGCAATTTGGGGTTTGCCTGTGCTGATTCTAGGCTATTAATTTTAGCGTTTGCTTTGGCCAATTGTAGCTGTAGTTCCTTGACCATGTCTGCCAGCTACCTTACCTGTGAATCTGGTGGAGAAGCGGTGACTTGTGCAGGAGTCTTCCATCCAACTTGTTTGGCTGCTTTCGTCTCCGGCCGGGCTTGAGAGCTGGCCCGAGAGCTGCGTGAGGCGGATGTGGAACGGCTGCGAGTGCGGCTGGAAGGGCTGTCGCTGCCGTCGCTGCCAAGCGGAGGGAAGGAGCCGTCCCGCATCATTTCATGTGCACCGCCGTCGCATGGCAAAGGCTTCCAAGTGCAAGTAGTAAAGCTTTCTCTTTAAAAAGCGAGACATTGAAGGCCTGTCTCGTGGTTTTTGAGGCGGTGTATCATTCAATGTAGAACCTTTCACGCGGCGTGGTATTGAATTGAATTTAGCCTGCGACGATAGGAAGCTTGTATGTTTTTTTATATTTAGAGTTTTTTGACACCTTTAGATTTTTTTTTGTCGGAGCTCTTGTTCCTGCTTCTTTGCAAGTAGTGCGGACGCTGGTGCGTTTACATGGCGATAGCGGCATTATTAAACAACAGTGACCAATGGCACCCTCTGCCATGTACTACATTTTTACTATCTTATCTTGTGTCAGTGTCGAAGCCCCCTTTTAAATGGATCATTACCAGGGACAGAATGCGACCCGTCTAAGTATACGAATGGGAACCAGTAATGAGTGCGGGCCAAGCTGCACACCGTTCCAGCCATTGCACCGGCTGAACAAAATGGTTCCACTCAAGTAAGCTCCTGCCGTCTCGAACGGCAACCCAAACTGTACGGGCTGAGTTTCGCACAAGCTAGGCTCACGAACACGTGCTCTAATGAGATGCTCGGCACCAGGGAATCGTTTGAACACCGTGGATTAAGACGACCCGTCTGGTGCCACGATGCCTTCGTTTGCAAATTGCGTCCCTTGAGCGAACAGCGAGAAAAGGGGCAGTGATGCGCGCGACCTTCGCTTAAGACTCTGTGAAATGTACCTTATCTCAGGCTTCTTTACGAAACAAGCCGTATTTCGCACAGTTCCTTCTCTGCGCAAAGGGGTTTTCGTTATTTCTGCCAGAGGCAGAGCCAAAACATGAGATTAAGAATGCCCGATCGCACCATTTTTTCCAGAGTTTCTATCCACTCACTCTCGATCACTTCTTAAGTAAGTGTTGTGTTCGAGGCAGTTGTGTTTGTATTTGTTCTGCTGGTAATAAAGCCCATAGTGTCTCTCTGCCGTCAACGTCCCCGCTCAAACTACCGAAATCCTTAACAAGCATGCGGAAAGTGGACTTTCCTTAAAGCTGCATTCCTCGAACAAAGCGGTCTTCAGTACTAGAAGGTTCGTAACGAGTGAATGCATGCGCGGTTCACAGAAGCCTTTATGATGCGAGCCCGACATTTTAGGTACCTTTCCGCAAACTCTCTGCGAACTGTCATGTGAATATACTAAAATGGCCGATCTCTTCGTGACAAAGCTATATTTCCTCCTCTCGGAATACTTCTCGTAATATCCTGAAGGAGTTCAAAAAGTTAAAATTTGATGGCCGGCACAGGAGTAGTTTTGGCATTTTTCATCATTGCTCTCCGACTTCGACTTTCAAGCCACGTTTCGATGGAGAGAGAGAGAGAGAGAAAACTTTATTGACACAGAAATTCGGGGCACGCCCCAGGGTCCGCGCACGACCCCACTGTACTCAAGTGTTTGTGTTCCTAAGGTCCATAACACTGGCAGCACGGCCGGTGGCGATGGTCTGCACGGCCGGGTCCTCCGAGCGCAGCAGGGTCTCCCAGTCTTCCCAGGTCTTGAGGTACTCTAGGTCCCGCGGGGGAGGGCCCCCCGGGCAGAGGGAAATGATGTGGAGGGAAGAGACGAAGGGTTCTGGGCATAGAGCGCATGCCGGCTAGGTTAAGGGGTGAGGGGAGCGTGTGTGTCTATAGTCTGCGCCAGAGTGTTGCGTGTTTGTTATCTAAGGAGGGGTTGGGCGGGGGTAGAGCTGGCGTGAGGCTCTGTATGCCTGGGTCAGCTCACTGAAGGAGTGCATGCGCTCCTTCGTGAATCCCCGATCAGAGGCCACCTGAGCCCGGTTTAAAGAACCTCGGGCTAAAAGGTTGGCGGCCTCGTTTCCGGGATTCCCGGAGTGCGCAGGCACCCATATCAGCTCCACATGGCAGGGCGGGGGCGCATCGGGCGAGTCCAGTATGTCAAAAGCAGGGACATGAACTCAGCCTCGAGCAAAATTCGAAAAGCACTAGAATCCCGTGTGGGGTTATGTTGTCAGTGCGCGTTAAAGATCCCCAGGTGGTCAAAATTATTCAGGAGCCCTCCACTACAGCACCTCTTCCTTTCTTCTCTCACTCTCTTCATGATTCCTTCCATTGCGGCGTGGTTCGGGAGTCGGCCGAGATATGTGAGACAGTTACTGCGACATTCCCTTTCCTCAAAAATCAATATCCTTTTTTAGCGACAGCTACACTACGCCAGTTGCTTGGCGAGGTCAGAGTGGCTGCGCGCTGGGCCGTGGCACCACTGCTCCGCCAGATGTGCGCATGCGTGGAGTGACGTCACGGCCCGCAGCTGGTGTGGGCCTTCCGCTTGTCGGAAGAAGCCGCGAGGAATCAAGACCTCTTCGCCGGCTTCTAATCGCGGAGGCACCGGCCCCCGTCACCAAGGCTTGCGTGCCGTGGACAGGGAATAGGGGGCTTCCTTATCTGGTGCAAACTAAAGTTGATATCATCATCATCATCTGGCGTGGGCGCCGCGCGCCTCGCCGCTGCGCCAATGGCTGAGCAGACGCCACCCGCCTCGTCAGTTGTGCGCATGCGCGTAGTGATGTCAGAGCACGCAGCTGGTGTACGGAGATTGTGGAAAATTATAGGTCACCGAGGAGACTGGTGCCGCCACCGGGTGAAAGTCTAAACAATAGGGAGGCAATCGCTTGAGAGCGCCTCCAAGCTGGGAACTTCGTTAACCCGGCCGTGGCATATCATGATCAGAAATATAAGAAACAAAACGATAACTGCAAGCAATATGAGTCGGGAGGGACCCTCGCCCACATAATGTGGGAATGCGCTAGCTCCCCAGGGGCTAAAGCAAATATAAATTGTAGACAAACCTGGGAAGCCTTGCTGCGGAACGAGGCTCCTGCTCCACAGCAACAAGCCACCCGCCTGGCGGAAGAAGCCGCGAGGAGTCAAGACCTGTTTGCCTGCTTCTAGTCGCGGAGGTCCTGGGCCCCGTCACCCAGGCCTGCGTGTCGGGGACGGGGAGTAGGGGCCTCGTTATCTGGTGGAAAATAAAGTTGGTATAATCATCATCATCTGGTGCGCGCGCCGTGCGCCTACATTGCGTCAGCATTTCAAGCCTTCAGCATGGTAACGCCGTGGCCACCGTGGCGGCGGCGTGGCTGGTCACGTGGTTGTTCACGTGGTGCGGCGCAGTTGCCGGCGGCGCAGCGCGCCGGCGAGAACGAGTGGGGATGAGTGAAGAGGGGGAGTGGGAGGGAGAATGAATCCTCAGCCAGGGACGTATATGAAGAAGGAACGCCGAGCGAAACGCAGCGGCCGACTTTTGCAATTCGACTGAGTGAGTTCCACTGGGCCAGCTGTAGCTATCGCGTCAATCCAGGTTTAACCAGAGCTAAACAACAGGCAGGGCTCCAACCTTTCCCTAGTATAAGGCATATACCTGCATTGTTCTAGAACCCAAAAATCTCCTTCAATCACGAGGAATGTTGCTCAGATTTTTGTGGCAATCCACGATCGAATAAAGAAGTGTATAAGTGTGCTTCTGCCATTGGCCTAGTTATAAACTAAACGCCATTATGATAGCTCTTTCGGATCGTAATGGTAATTGACTAGTCAGTGAGTAATTTGAAGAGGTCTGAATATTAGTACCGTGTCTTTCACCAAAAGGAGTACGGCATCTGGTCATTGATGGAGTAGCGAATGCCTACTGCAATAAATTTGTTCTCATTTTGACAGATTGAAGCAAATAGAAAGACATGGATTTTGGCAAAAAACATTCCTATCTACTGCACGCAGTACGGCGAATTCAGCACAACGGTAGACGCTAATCGATAAACTCATCAATGCGCTCTTGTTGTTAACATACTTAAAAACGCACCATAAACAGAACTCCAAATATAAACACCGTCTTGGGGCAGCTGAGCCATTATATTTGTGGTTTAACTGCCTCACTTGGCCCCATTTTTGCGCATGAGTTCGAGTTGTTCGTAACACGAAGGATCCGGTTAACAAACACATACACTCGGCAGTCTGAATTTTTTATTACAACAAATATAGCGCAGCTGTAAACCGGAAATAGAAAGCGGACAATAAATTGTTTAGGATCAGCCTAGATCTTCTCAACAAATGGTTTCAGCTCATGTGCCTACTAGAAAGTGCTTAACGGCGCTGGTTTTCTCAAATTACCACGAGATTTAAAATGTTTGGTACACCTCATTGATCTCCCATGTCGATCAGAACTAGATGGTGCCGGCACGCGAAGAATTTTGCGCCTCTAATGTTGGAACACGTACGAAGAGCTGGCAATCAAATTTCACACGTTTGCACTACACAGTTTTCTAGCAATCAGAAGTGAAAACAACCACATTGAGCGCCATTTGTAGTCTTTCAGTCGCGGCCGATTGCTTATGCTAGTTGGCGATGTTCAAGATCGCTGGGCTTGCGGAAGATACGCTGAGACTTCCGCTTTTTCCCGAATTAATTCGCCTGAAAACTTCCCTGAAACGTGGTTTCACCGGCGCCCAAATACACTACAGCGGCGTTTACATGACGATGTTGATTTGAGGAGTTGAGTGAAAACCGGTCACTGTGTTCTTGTAAACACCCCAGAGTCGGGTCCAGGAGTCGAGGGAGCGACTCCAGTCAACTCCGCTGCAGGAGGTGGGTTGACTCGCTTGACCCCAACGGCAGATAGCATGCAAACCGGATGGAGTCGAATAGCCGGGTTAGTGGAAGGGGAGATGATAAATTCGAACCTGTTCTTCGCTGGCGGTACGTAGTGCCTCCGAGACAGCAGTACATGCCGCAATCTTGGAGGCTGCTACTGCCCTATACCGCAGCGCCGCTCCACGCTTGGTGTTGCTACAGCTTAACCGGTCTCGATTCGCTAAAATGGAGTTCATGTAAACATGCAGTCGTCGAGTTGGGCTGACCTTCTCAACTGGATCCCCTGACTCGACCCGCCGCTGTGGGGTTCATGTAAACGAGGCTTATACTAAACTGGGATGCGCTGCGACCATCGAAATATCAACTTCCCCCCTTGCCAAGTCAAAATCCATCACAGATTAACCTAAGAAAGCCGTCCAGTACAGGAAATGCATTCATACAAGAAGTTAACAACAGTTTTACAATTTTTGTCCAAAGTTTTTAGTGCGATCGTGGCCGGAGCGAGTGTGCCAGCGATCGGCGACTCCGTTAACCGCGCAGCCAGTTCTAGTGAATTTCCCACAGGTTAGAATGCAAGCCCCTGTCACCCTCAAAAGATAGCACAGAGGTGAGCATCTTTTTTTCTTACCAAAGAGCGTGCAAGAGCCAAGACAAACTAGTAGCCGACAAAATTAGAGCGAACTAACTGCACAGTTCTATACAAAGAATAAAAAAACGCACGTTCTCTGCTGTTATCATATTAGTCAAAGCACCTCTGTCCATGGGATCCTTATCATAAATTTGTATTGCTGTCACAAAATTCGGCGCATTTTTGAAACAAAGAAAAACACCGCCGCGCGCACGGCGTCACGCCGGCGCGAGCCGAGCGGTGGAGAAGGAAAACCCTCACTGAGGACGTGGCTCTCTCTCCCCTCCACCACCGACACGGCGTACACCGAGGGAATGAGTCATCCATGCCGAGGATTTCTCTAGAACATGCGAGTCGCTTCTACGGTTAACCGGGGGAAAAGGGGGTAGCCTTGCGTGCGCTAAGACACGTCCCCCTCGCCCGTCGGCGACGGCGCCACGCCAGAACACGCTCGAAACTTCGAGATGCGACCCCTGTACTCTGACCAATGGGGATGTGCGGCCGGTGAGAAGAGGGAAGGGAGACAGCACTGCCGATGCTGAGTGTATGTGCGCACCTACTCTGGCGCGTAGAACAAACAGACGTGGAAGCGAGCCTATAAAAGAAGGCATTGACCGCTATCAGATTAGTCAGTCCGGACCGCCGTTTAAGCTTCGGAGAAGCGCGCCCGTTCGACTCCCAGAAAAACCCCACTCGGCCAGCATCGGTCCAAGGAGGCAACGTTCGCCAGCATGCGGGACGGCATCATCGTGGACCTCTGATCGTCGGACTGCCGCAGTGCCCGGTGAACAAATTGTGTTTTGTTTGTTTACCTCGCTCTCTTGTGTTAGTGCACTTTAGGTGCAATATTTCTTTTGAGTATTGTATTCTCTCTCGAGTTTAACATTGCACGAGTTGCATTGTTTCGTTAATCACTTTGTATGTGTTTGTACTAGTGATTGTGTAATCCTCTGTATCGTCTCTTGGCTATATAAACTTTGTTTTGTTTTGTGAACCTATGGCTCCGACCCATTCTCTGGCTTGCGACCGGCTAAAGCTGGGCACCAAACGCCTAAAAACCTCTTGTCACTTGGTAGCTGGTCTCCGCTGAGTTTGCCACGCTGAGTCGAGGGCATCTCCATTGAGTCCGAGACCGCTACCCCCACACGCTCTAGGGGTGTCTGGGAGCTTCACGCGTAAAAGTGCGCGAAGTGTGGGTGACAATTGCAAACGTCCAGCTTCCCTCCAACCGCTTCCTCAGGACGCGTTCAGTTTTTTTTTTAATTAGCTCTAATTAAGCTAAAAAAACAACAGATCAGTTGATGCAAAACTGCCATATATTACACGTTTAGAAATAATTTTTAATCTCTGTACGGACGCTCAGCTCAAAGAGCATCGCGAGAACCCTATCTTTCGACTAGGATATTTTTAGACTGTATATATATCAATCAGGGGAGAAAGTTTGAGGTAAGAGTAAAATATTTCCACATACTTTGAAGGGGCGCTTAGTTGACAATTGACCACCTCATAACGGCAGTGAAGACGCGAATTTCCGCAGGTAGATATGTTACTAATTGAATAAACAGAACAATGACTTCATGACCTAATACCACGTCACCGAACCTCGGCGAAAAGCGTCGACACGTTTAGAAGCAAACGGTCTGCTTAGCCGCCGCCATAGCTCAGTGGCTATGGCGCTAGGCTGCTGACTCGAAAGGCGCGAGTTCTATCTCGACCACGGCATTCGCATTTTGGTGTAAGCGAAATGCTAGAGGCCCGTGTGCTGTGCGATGTCAGAGCACGTTAACGAACAGCAGGGGGTCTAAATTTCCGAAGCCCTTCACTACGCAGTCCCTCATATGCTGAGTCGCCGTGGGCAGCTAAACCCATCAAAACCAAACCATCGGTCCATACAGTGTTTGCGTATATATCCTGCTATCGCACTAAAGTTTCTGTTAAATAAAACAAAAACAATAGTTAAGAAGCTCATGAAAGGCGCTCAACCAAGACGCATTTGCTTCAGGACAGTTAGAACAATGCATGATGAGTTGCAGCTCCATGCTCTCAAGAGTGCCACGCGTGCTGGCTAGGCAAAGGCAAAGTTTAAAGGCAATGAAAATAGAAAATTTGTAAAGATTTCTGTTCGAGGGAAATTTTTTCACACTTTTTTGGACCAGCGCACGTCCGTCAAAGAAAATCTTTGCCAAGCTCCCACGAAACGACTTCAAAACCAAGAGAAATTGAAAAAGAAATCTCCACACGATAACCGCCACTCATGCGACTTTTTCGCTGTATTTGCATGCGCAGCAAGAAGAGCGCATCTAGTGAGCGTATGACAAGGAAGTGATTGCGCGTGTCAAACCAAACCAAAACTGAATGCATCGAAATCAATTCCGTTGTTTTAGAAGGCAAGCATGCTTCCCGACAGAAAAAGATCTCGAGAGGCGAGGAAAGTGCCACCTTAGGAAAAAGAAAGCATCGTGAAAAATTTTCTTCCTCAATTCAAGAACCATAGGAGACCAAAAAAGCCCTCAAGAGCACAAAGACGTAAAGGATCGAACGTGCTTTATTTTGGTTTTCCCCAAAGCCTTGCAAATTATTTTGCTGTTTTTTCTAGCACTGTGCGTGAAGTATCGATCGCGAGTCGTTAGCGTGCAGCGTTCATGTGTTTTTCATTTCTCCGCTCTTAGCGTAAATGCAAAACATTGCAAAACACGAAAGAAATAAACGCATTAGAAGCAGAAAAAGTTGGCAGTGATGCTTTCTCCAGTGGAGTGTCTGACGACGCCCATTAGCCAGCTCAAAAAAAAGCCAACGCATACTATCAGCAATATCCTTTGAGTTTTTCAAGAGAAGCGCACATTGATCCCGTATCGCGTTTGACAGCCTACGCATTTTCTTGTAGTAAAATTGCATGTTTCCCTCTTCTATATTGCAACAGGTTGTGTCTGGGAGAAAAGCTGGTGGAACGAAGCACAACTAAAGCGACCACAAGAAGGCGAATCATTAATTTAATAATATTATTTTGCTGCATTTACTTTCTTCACTGTTCTGAACGTACCAGATGTAAACGTCGTGGCTCTTTTATGGATGTGTGTCTCTAGCAGGTTTTGTGGGATGTACGTGATATAACGTTTTAAATAGAAGTTTTGTGAGACTTCGTGCCGCCCTAACGAACGTAATGCGCAAATTTTATCGATCAGTTTTCGACTCTATCCGCCGCACAAGAACAACTAATAAGAACGATACGCGGGCTGAGGGAACAAGAGACACGATGCTTTATGGAAACTTGAGTGAGGAAACGTTGTCTAGGAAGCACCTCTTTTTTTGCCCATAAATAGACAGATGGAGGAAGCTGCGTGGTTCAGAAGCAGCCGCAGAAATTCCTAGGGGCCGTGCTTTTTTTTCTCTTTCATTTCTCCATATTTGTAATTGAATCTTTGGGCGACGAACAGCCCTTCTTCGAGGCGGGAGAAAAGCAGCAATTCTCGCGATGTGCAGAAAAATTAAACGACGGTTTGTCCTTTCAAATTTTATTTCGAAGTCGGTAATGCGACTTTCATAGTTTAGTTCTCAGCAGTCTCAAAAAGACAGGGCTTTGCTTGTTGTTTAGTTCGAACAAACTCCGCCGAATTTCATTTCGCCAAAAATACAAGTACGAATACTAAACGGTTTTTCCAGCTATCTTTTCTGACATCTACAAAGACCGATCACGTTGCTTTGCTAACGAGAAGCGGGTGTCGATGGTTTTGTCAGGACGTGCTTGCGCATCTAGCGCATGCCTAACTTGGTACGCATTTATTTCACTGTTCTGTTTGGCTTCCTACTTCGGTGAACGTTTATTCGTGCTTTCACCTTCGGGCTTCTTCCGCTCAGCTGATGCTGCATGCGCTCATTTACATTAACAACATTTAAAACTTCTATTTCTACGAACACTTTAGACCCTTGTTCACGCTGCGTTCCATGAGCCTTCTACAGACAACTGACGAACCAAATACTGGCCACATATTCCTTATGTCTAGTGTTTAAGCGAACCGTTTTTGTGCGAAGAATCACATGAGAAACAACCTACCGCCCTAACAACTTTCGGTTAGGGAACTAGGGCCCACTTTTCCTACAGCTTTATACTAAACACATAAAACATAAGAAGGGCGTCGTTGAAACATACCACTTATTTTATATGTTATCGGGTCAGTTTTTAAATTAAAAGCAATGCCGTGGGTGGCACGAAAAAGATTAGCCTCTGAGCGTACCAGGTGATTATTAGAGTATCACCAGCGGCTGAACTGTGAATATAGCGATATGAATTTGATTGGGCACTAGTGGTGCCACATGTGTCCAGTTGACGGCCATAATGCTTTTGCCCAACAAAATCAAGATGGCAGCAGTGCCTTTCTAGTGCAAGGGTGGTGCTCCATGTATCATTAGTAATTATCGACCTAAATCTGTTTTCGCATTGTTCTCCAAGAAAGTAGAGGAATTTAATAATACCTGAATCACAAACTATCTTAACAGACATGAGTGAATCTCTTCTAGCCAGCGCAGATTTCAAAAGAACAAATAACCTGAATCTGCCTTGCTTAGGATTGTGTATAAGCTCACCAAGTAACGAACGCGACACCGGGCATCTCCTTTCTGCATTGCTCGGTAAACAGAGTCCCGCCGTCGCTTCCCGCTAATCGCATGCAATTTTTGATTTTGGGTCACTGTTTCCGGAAATACACTGGATGGCGATTTGCATGCGTTATAACTCAAGAATTCCATCGTTCCAATCGCGAAACTGCACTCACAATTTGTGCGGACCCCCTAGGCCTGCTTGTCGAGCAAGGCGTTCCACGTCGGCTATTTTGAAGACAGAAAATAAATGCTTGTCACAAGAGCGCATATACGTATTCCAAGGCGTAAATGCAGCCAACTTTTTCTCGCCGTGCTACTCCAGCCCGCTTCGTTTTCCTCTACAGCTCTTTGTTAGTGGAACAGTGAACCAACTAGACTTCTTCGGTCGGCCCTGTGTAGCACGAGCTGTAATCCACACGTATCAAGTGGTAGACATGGTCCAGCTCACACGCATAACTATCCGAAACCACAAAAGCACCATAAACATCGAAATGTACCGTCAAATTAACAGCGGCGTGGATTCCTTCTTGGTTGCAAAAACGCCATGCTCCTCGGACATTGCACTTCTGCAGATATGGTGCCGTAGTGCGGCAGCTGCGAGCAGCTTATAAAGCGCTCCAAAAGCGTTAGAGAAAAGTTTCGTGACCACAAAGCGTCGAAGGACTATGGTAATAGCCTGCACTGAATCACTCTTTCTTCTGTGGAGGAGCATCACACCCGAAGCGATAAGAGAATAACCCCAAACGTCCCAGTGGCGGTCAGGTTTTAGAGGGCGAACGGATAGGTGACGGCCGAATGGGTCGGCAGCATTGCTGCCAGTGCCTGACGGAAGCGGAAGTGGCGTCACTTCTAAGCCACGCATTGCACTTCCCTGCTTCACTTCTGACAATTCATTTCCCATGTACAACGTCAGTCAAAAGTTCCAAGGCCACAGGGTTTCCTTCTGAGCATCATAGTCGGGCTGTTGAAATACCCTCGAAGCTCAAAATATCTGTAGAGATTAGAAGAAGGATCGTTCTACCATCTGAGAACCTCGATAGCTCTATCGGAATCCTAAGTGCCAGGACAGGATATACCGATGAAAAGCGGACCATGTGGCCTGGGAACTTTTGACCGACCCTGTACATCCGTTGTACAGATGGCAGCCGTAGGAAAAAAAAAACTAAAAACAGAAACGGCTCTGCCCGCAATTCCGCATGCGCAGTCACTCAAGACCGCAGCAACTGGAGTTTTTGAAGCTGCATGCTTTCATAGCAGGAGCAGTATATCTTCAGAGCATGAATGGATGTTGTCAGAGGTAGTGGTGGTGAAAAACTTACTTTAAGAACGGTTACAGGGAGACCAATTCTCCTGGCGCACTGTTCTGCCCTATAGCCAGAGCGCATCTGCTATCCTGTGGTTCTGTGCGATCAGGAATGGCTGATCGCTCAAGCTACAGCTGGACAGAGCAGCTTCCCATAAGGAGGCAGTAGGCTGGGGAGTTTTAGCACTCCCAAGAAGAGTGTTAAGAGAGTGGGCTGGGTGCTGTTGCATGATGGCCATTGCGGTGCGGGGGTATGACTGCCGTGTGAGGGGACTAAAGTGTGCTTGTTGTGGAGGTTCCGTAAGAAGTTTGTCTGGAGCTGGCGGTGTATATGTTCGGCATTTTATCAGCGTACAGAGTACCATTCAGTGGAGTTCAAATACTTCTTTGGGGCTCTAATATAGAATTTTTTTTCGGGTCGACAGCAACAATCAGTCCGAAATAAAAAAAAAGAACCTGATTTAGACGCCCGTAAATTACTTCAAGGAACCATTGTACGGTAAACACGCTATCACTCTACGGTCAATTATGGCCTGGCAAACGGTGCAGCGCTAGCAACAGCAGCGCGCTACCGCACTGGACGGACGATAGCCTGCCTGTGATAAAAGCCTCTATTATGTCGAAAATGATAGGATTTTTTTGATTTCACAACGACCAGCTGAGTACAAAATTGAAGGCTGAATAGGCGGCAGAAAGCACTTCGCCACATGGAATGGACCATCACTGAAATCAATTTGCTGGAAGGAAGTCATCTTTGGGCTTGTTAATTCAACCCCACTTTCACTCCGTGTTTTGCTTTGAAAGCCGTTTTAATTGCCTTGAAGTGCGGGACAGTAATACTTGAGTATTGCAGGGGTTCATTGTCTTCGTATCAAAATTATTTCGATTGATCTAACCTTTTTGACAAAAGTTCATACAGAGAAGCTAAAATTTACCAATTTTTTTATCAAGAAACGTCAATAATGTCTCCATGTCAAAGCATGTTTTAACATTTTGACCAAATGTTTACTTATAAACTTCGCTTTTTTGCCTCACTCTTAAATGGGAAAGCAAGTGCGGCTTGGATTAGAATCACTCAAATGAAATTAGTATAACAAACCAGTACTCAGTGTACTCGGCTAAGACAACGTCATGGCCAACATTAGTTTCGTCTTCAAGGTTACTTTATTTGCTTGGATGTGTTCGGCTACGATTATTTTAGACTATTATTAGCATGACGGCAAAACTTTTCTCGTATTCTAGCATATTTTTTTTTCTGCCATGGTGTAAGGAGATAGCGCCACCCAGCGGCGTTTGTGAGGCAGAAGAAGAAAAAGCACGAGGAGCACGTGCGGAGGGGTACGCCGGGACAGGTAGAAGAGGATTACGTGGCAGAGAAGAGAAGAGCGCGGTGGGCGACGGACGTGGACGAGTTCTGCTGGCTCCCTGAGTTCCGGGCTTGGGCCTCAGCCGCAGACGTCCGGGCCACCAGACCTGGACATCCATCGTCGAGAGCCTCAACCACCAGGCCCAGGCGCCACTCTTCTCCGTCCATCCGTCAGCTGCTCCACACAGGCCGCCTCTGGCGCTTACGTGGGCTTTCCGGGATACCAGACCTGGGAACCGTGCTGGGAGCCCACAGACGCTGACGCTGCGGTAGCGTTGCACCGACATTGGAACACCCAGAGACTCCCTGACTGCCCGACACCCAGCCAGTCCTCCCCGCTCGTTGCTCGAATAAGAGACAAGTAGTATGACTTTCCTTTTTGACTTTCTTTTTCCTGTATTTTTCGTAAGCATCTTGTTCTGTTCCCCCGTGTGTTTTTCCCGTGTATTGTTGCGTTGTTCTCTCGTTCCTTTCCTTTCCTTTTTTCACGCTCATACTGAAATTGGTTTCCTTTCCGATAAAAGCCGCCTCGTTTATTGTTTGTACTTTTTGTTTGTGTAAAATACAACCTGCAATCTCCCACGATCCTCACACAGGGGTACATAGATTAGAAGCCAAAAAAATTCAGTAAATTGGTATTTGTCATTGCTAAGATATCTTGTGTGTTACAAAGCTTGTAGCTGCACCTCAGTCACTTGATTTGCCTGTAGATAATCATATACGGTTCATGACAGCCTGCGAGAGCCTAGGTTTTCCGGATATATTTGCCACAGCAGTGCTTAAGAATATCTGTTCGCTCCGGACCAAATGTATTTTGTGCGTTGCAGCCATAACAACCTGCTTACACTTCCCTGGGAAAAACGTTATGTTGTCAGGAGCTTAAGACAGCACGGTGGACCACTGAAAGACAGCCGCACTCAAGGTAAAGTACGCATATTCTAATCGTTTCTGATACCATGTACACAATGGTACAGTCTGAAAATAGCCGTTTCGTGTGAATATGCGCGGCCCCAGCCTTGATTCCTATGTTTGCAAAGCTACTTAGAACTATTGATAATTTTTGAGAGTATCTTTCACGTTATGTAGGGAGCTTAGAAAAACTATTTCGAAAACTTCCCATGGATAGCACACGCTTTATCGTAGCTTTGAAGGCTAACTTTCGAACTTACTGTAGGTTTTGGTATTAGGCGCACTGTCGTAAAAAATGTTAGTTGACTGTACCGTCGTCAAAATGGATATTTGGAATACCTTCATGAATAACAGGGAGCGGTAATAGAGCAGAAGGTAATTGAATACACTCACACGCCACAAATGAAGACAGCGGACCAATACAATACTACACTAAAACTTAAAACGTACAACATGTCAATCTCATGTCAACTCCACCGCCCCCACACGAGTGAAGGCATCAGAAGAAAGCTAGGTTTCATTATTATTCGGCTGCTATGATTATAGTCCAAGCATATTTTTCTTTTTTTTTTTGTGAAGACCACTAGCGAAGCCGAGTAACAAGGCCTATGTCGTCTTCTAACTTAATCTTTCTCAAAAACCGCCGTCTTATTGGGGCTCCTCAATTGCGGTTAAGCTGTGTCATTCTCTTATTGCTTTTAAATTCCTTTACGAGGGATACGAGCTGGAACATCAAACGGCATATAATCCTGTACGCTATGTAAACACGTAATCAAAAGCACCTGCGAGTTCCAGGAAGACATTTAGGCTCACACGACAGAGTTTAGGATAAATATGATTACGTCAACTATTCAATGATGATTACATTGCCCGCCACTCTGGAACTTGTCGCAAAAGGCCCTGAAGCAAATACAGCGAATTTTCAAGAGCGCGTGGGAATTCGTCGCGTGGGAATAACAGGAATTCGTCTAGAGGGAGAAGAACGAATCAACAAACGATCATGCGTTCGGAGTGGCTTGACACCGCATGGTCTCCTCAGTGCTTGCCTGCGAAGTAAATGGAAGGAAATGTTTACTTTTGCGCGCAGTGATGAACTTCCCTAATTAACGGTAGGACATTTAGGCTAGCGGTTGAGAAAACAAAAACTGTTGAACCTGATGCATTTCATACGAAGACCAGAAAGTAAGAGCGTGGTCGGAGGGGCAAATTCCAGGAACAATAACAAAAATATCAGAAGAAAAAAATCAGTCTCAATATAAGAAATACACAGGTGATCACACGATGTTCTGATGCAAGTCTTGGTTTGAAGCATTGGTTATCCATTTCGTTTTGACCATATTGCTTCAACAAAGGTTTTTTGAAGTTGGTTTTGAGGTCACTTTTACGGGGGGGGGGGGGGGGGGAGGTTTTGAGGGGTCTGCATTTCGGAGACACATTAAAAGCCGCGAGAACAGGATTTGACACTGAATGGTTCTCCGTCCGAGGCCCCATTTCCCCTCCCGCGCTAGGTGCACTGAGGATCACTGGCTTCGGACACCCACGCTCAAACCACGTCTTTTTCAACGAAAGAGGGCTGTACTGCTAACTAATTAAAAGCACAACATCGCAGCGTGAAAGCAACGGCGGGTACCGCTAGCCGAATGCCATTTACTGTCAGGCACTTCCTCGATGCGACCAGCAGGGTGCCATCTTAACAACGCCAGCGTTTGACGGCTGATGCTAATACTTCAATAAAGCCTCTCGGGAGCGCCGCGCGATTGTGCCACCAGTAGTAGCACGTCGCTGACCCGAAAGACGAGAGTTCAATCCCGGCCGCGGTGGACGAATTTCGATGGAGGCGAAATTCTGGACGCTCGTGTACTGTGCGAAGTCAGTGCACGTTAAAGAACCCCAGGTGGTCGCAATTTCCGGAGCCCTTCACTACGGCGTCCCTCATAGTCTGAGTCGCATTGGGACGTTAAATCCTAATAACCAATAAACTAATAAGATGTCCTTGGCAGCTTCGGACATTTACTGGCCGCTTCTCTTCTGTACTCCGTTTTTCTTTTTCTATACTGTACTGCTGTAACTACAACGTAGCTTCGTGCAATAAAAACTTCTTCATACATAACAGCAAAATAACTTTTCTTCTGACGTAATTTGGCTCATATTTATGGGTAATTACTTAGCAGAAGGCGGAAGGAACACGAGTCCGGCCGCTGAGCAGAAGTCGGAGTCTGCCGAGGTCTGCATGTTCTGTACTTTCTTCTTTAGCGAGATGTTTAACAGCTTAACATTAACTTTTTCGCTTAAGTACCCGGCGCTGTCCTCTCCCCCCCTCACCCCCCTCCCCCCCTCCCCCCCGTTCCCTAGTTTAGAATGTTGTCTAAGTATAATTAAGCACGGCTTTTGAGACCTCGGAAAGGTATTTTGCTCAAGAAAAGATGGGACCGCCTTCGCAATATCTTCTGTAGCCAGTGCATAGAAGTGCTCGGTTCGATTATTGGATTCATGAGCTCAGAAGAATAGATGTGTGGGCCAATTGGTGAGAGATCAGGAGGCTAACACATGATCGAGAGAGGTGACGACACAGGGCGGTGTCATGTTTCGCCACCTCCCTCTGTACTCTGTCTGCTGCGGTGTTAGCCTCCTGATTCATGAGCCGTTTGCAGATAACGAAGGGCTTAGGATGAAAATTATTTATTTTCAAGCAGTACTCTATCTACTTGAACTACAAGTTTACTTTTTCGTTCTGTTTGATTTCTACTTCCTCCTTCCTTCACAACCTTTAAGCAGAGGCTGGAATTGACGTCCTGCATTCCTAACTACGGCTGCGTTTCCTTCATAATTTTGCTATGCGGACACGATGCAAGAAATTATCTCTGTCACCTTATGGTCTTTTATAGTGAGTCATCTTTGTTAAGAACTTAGTTTTATTTGTTCGTTATTTTGCTTAAAGCTTGCAAATTGTGATGCTCCGCATATAGTTTCACAAAATGCAATTCCAGTAAGCGCATTCACTCTCCCTACGTAGACTGGAGAGTCAAACCCCGAATTGATAGGAGCCCTGCTTATGTATAAAGCTAGTAAGGCGCATGCATCCATATATATTTCCCATTGCATCGTGCATAGACTTTCGAGTTCATCTGTGTGATGTCACCAGGTCTGCCTGGAAAGATGCTTCAAGTAAACGTCTGGAGACCCTTGCACATCCTTCTTCGCGCATAACTACTACACTTGCTCTGATTGTGAATCATGCGGCACTAAGCCTAGCTGTGCTTAATTTGAGGCTTCAGTCATGTGCAAGTGTAGAGGAAGATGCCACTAGATGAGGAACGTACAAAAAAGTTATTATCGTTATGTCTCATTAAAGGGCACCCTACACACCATGCGAAGTGTAAACGTTGGGAGTGTATGCAAGAATCCTTTTTGGAGAGGCCGCCCGGTGGCTCAGTGGCTATGGTGCTCGGCTGCTGTCCCGAAAGACGCGGGTTCGATCCCGGCCGCGGCGGCTGAATTTCTTTGGAGGAGAAATTCGAGGCTCGTGTACTGTGCGATGTCAGTGCACGTTAAAGAACCCCAGGTGGTCGAAATTTCCGGAGCCCTCCACTACGGCGTCTCTCATAGCCTTAGTCGCTTTGGGACGTTAAACACCATAAACCAAACCTTTTTGGAGAGAATTCTTCCGTGGAACACAGACGGTCTCGCCTGTAGACGGCCTCTCTTAACATATTGTTTACATTTGTATGGAGGAAGACATTTCTCTTCATATTTTTTAGTTCATTGCCATTCACAAAAAGTAAAACCAAGAAGTGACAAGAACTGAGTTGACAGATCAGAAAAAACATTTGCTGATGCGATTCAATACAGTCAAAATCCTGCAAATAAATGTTCGTTCTATAAAAAAGAACAGCCGAGGGATTTCGAGGTGAAATAACCAGTGGCAGTTTGTATTCAACAACATAAATAGAGCTATTAGGGTACTTTTTTTGACTGGTACATTTCGCATTACAGTGCAATGAAGACGCATGTCTTCTCTTCAATTAAAAAAAATACCATTTTACTCCTAGAAATTTTCGTAGGATATTTTCTCGTTGTTTGCCACGGATGGTTTCTGTGAGTCTGCTATGTACTCGTAAAGTATATTAAGTGAAATGGTTTCCAACTAATGAAATCGGAACTCTCTCAACGCGTCGAGTTTCGCGACATGCAACCACAATTTAAAGAATTCATAGCTCTACACTATTACACCGCGCACTTTAGGCTGTCATTCCTCGTTGTGATATTTATGGTATCGACAGGGGATCTGAGCAAATTATTTTTTATACCAACGTACAATCTGACGGGGACTTTTAAATAAGCGAATAGGAAATGATACCAGCCTAGTGTTATTTCCCAGAGGTTTATCTTCATTCCATTGCTCACAGATCGGTTGTATAATATGTTTTGACGTTCTCTTACTCCTCAATATATTTCGTTGTGCAGCAGGGATGCTATCAATTTATTTTAGTCGCTTTTATCTCCTGCGTCCTATGTGTTATGTTTGCTCTTTGTGACCGTAAGTACCGAAGCGTCGGAGCGGATCATATTTTTCCCTCTAAAGAGAGAAAGAAGAGTATTAAAGCACTTTGTGGAACGTGAGAAAATTTAAATGCTCCCACTAATTCCCTGTAAGCCATAATGCTTTACATTCGAACAAATTTACGCTGCAGCAGAATCAGTTTACTAAATATGCGTAAAAACACACCTACATACGTTCGTACGCATGTCTATATGAACAGACATGTTTATACGCGTATGCACTTATGAATACTTAAGCACATCAATTTATGCATTGGCACATACAACCACGCGTGAATAGGCGAGTTCGCGTATATGTAATACATCGCTGTACGTTCTAGCGTGATGTTACCAGAAGACTCAGTTTTGTACGACGTAAAAAGCACAATTTTTTATTATAGGCACAAGCGAATGGTACAATGAGCCGCAGAACGCACAGCATTCTTCGTGCTCTCTCTACTTTCCCAATATTTGGTCCTTTGATGCCGCCTTTCACAGGAGCATGCCATCCTCGCTCCCTTATTAAAAGTTCCGTTGAACCAACTAGCAAACACCGGGGCTTATGCGTGCAACCAGCAATTATCTACAGAGGCAACGTTCGCATTATCTCGCGCTGGGGCCGCCCTTGTCACCACACGCATGCGGTGTTCATCGACCGCGAAATGCGGGCACTGGTTACACTCAACAGGATTCCTCGCATGAAACCGACCGTATGCTTCATTACGCAAACCTGTTTGGCCCGCATGCCCTGGCCCCTAGCTACTTTTAGCAGGACAGTCTACTGAAAAAAAAAAAAGACCTGTTTCCCAGGTGCACCCAGTAGAGGCCCATACCCGGGGTGTCTGGGTAGCTTAGATGGTTGACTGGTTGGTCTCCTCGAGAGTTTGTTTTTAAGCAGTCGTAGAAGAATTTTCTTACTGCAAACATGCTCACGTTTATGACTTTGGAGCGATACTGTGCGCCTGATGCTTTAAGACTCACGGTGAATGGTAGCTGGTTGTTCCCCTGAGTGTTATTACGGGTCAAAGCAGCACTATGGGCCAATTGGTTGATTGATTATCAGCGTAAGACTAGCGGGGCTTAACCGTGGAAAAACTGGGTCATGGTGAGAGTGCAACAATGCGCAAGCAGTAGATATTTGTTTTATATTTGACGACCTAGCAACTAGCAGGAGCTCCGGAACTTTAATAAGTTCACTGCTCTAAATAAAATCGCTCCACAAGCCGTAGCCGTATCAGACACAAGTATACACGATAGTAGAACAGAATGCGCTGTACGGCGTAAACCCTTCGATTCGCGCTCTGAGCGCTTATAATTAAGATCATGTGCGAAGATTCGCGCACTGAGAAGTGAGCACGCAAAACTACTCAAGAAGAGAAGGCTTTTGTTGCCTGCGGAAGTATTCCTAAATCTAGGTACTCCGGAGAAAGCTTGACGTAGAACGTACACGAGGAACACAATAGTCTAAGGTACGTTCAGTAGTGGCCTGCATGGAGCTTCGAGAGGAGCAATACAGAAGACCAGTCTCCTCCGTCCTCACGTCATAACTGCACGGTCACTAATATACATTCGTATCAGAGACTATACATCTCAGACGAGTTGAACACAACTAAAAACGAGTAACCCTTGGCATCTGCATGTCCACAAAATTTTATCAACAAGCAATATTCATCCAACTATTTTGAGTCAGTCGGCGGTGTTCGCAGGCATTATGCATGGATGACGCAAAACCGGTGAGGAAATTATATGCACTCCAGCTTACTGTAACTCTCTTTAAGCTTCAGTAAAACTAGAATACTTCAACTATAGCTGAAAAATTAATTACTACCGCTGTCAAAAGAACGCTGCACTGCTCTGCCGCAAGGTATGTCAAGCTGCTTTAATAGCGATAAGTAACCTTTAAGCTGTATTGCTGTCCGCTACTCTCTAACTACAAGGACAACAAAATAAACATTAAAGCCCGATTTCTCTGCAGCTACAACATATAGCCTTCGAACTGCGGAGTTAAATATTTAGTTGCATACTACACTTTATGATAACTCTTACTATCTATTAATAATGTCAGCCTTCACACGCTCATACAGGAGAGGGTGCTAAACCCTAATTGTGCAGACAATTTACTATACATCCTAGAGCCTTCTTGGCTCCCCGGCTGGTACACTTGATGTCAAATTCTAAACTTCCGTTCAAATGTTCAGCATTCAAAGTCCAAAAACATCTAACTATGCGCCCAAAACTATTCGCGTTACGTCTTTCTTTTCGCATTACAAACATTGTTTTCTCTAGCCATCTGCCGGCTTTCTTTGCCTTGATTATTAAATAAGTATCCTTGGCTTCGTCCGCAGTCTCATCTTGAAAATAATTTAATTCTCTCTTTCTTTTCTTCCAGTACTTTTTTTAGCTTCTTTCTGCAGAATGCAGAACGCCTATCATTCATTGAACCGCCACATGTTTCGTTTTTGTTTGAAGCTAAACTCCCATTGAAAGCAACTCTTTTATATACCTAGAGCTGCCACAAACTTCACGTTGCATATTGAAAAAACGATCTGCACTCAGCCACGCACCGTGTTTCTGCCTTAAAACTAAGCGACAGATTTAGAAACCTCTGTCACGCAATCGGAGACACCTTTCAGAAGTAGTTATCCTGGCGTTTACCTGAAGAAAACCAACCTTTCTAGAGAACGCCAAAAGTGGAAAAAGCGATGTTGTCGAAGCAGACATATAACGGAAACGCAGCGAAAAACTCTCGCCTAAACTGACATGCAGGCGCGGTGTTCGATTTTCGTCGTGACCGTGACAGAAATTTCAACAGGAAAAAAGAAATAGGCCTTCCCACTATGTTGGGTTTCTTTTCGGTTTCGATTTACTTTTCCGCTTTATAAATTGAACTCCTCTCAAAGAGACGGCCACGCATCTCTTTCGTTTTATCCGCTTCAAGGCCACGTCTTTCTTCCCTGTGTACACGCAGACATACGTCCACCTGGACGTAGGCAATAACTTTACCTTCCCTCCGGAAGAACCTGTCAGTGAAAGTGCTTTTCTTATCCTGAAGCCTTCTTAAGGTCAAGGACACATGAGAAATGCCGGCTGCAGTCCTACGATCTACTACCGTGTGAGCTTTTTCAAACAGAAAATATAGCAAACAAAAAATTCGGCCCGAAAGCTTTTTGATGTACACAAATCGTTGCAGTTTAATAAAATACGAAATCTCTCCCTAAAACTTCGAAATAGACGTTCTAACGCAGCATTCATCTTGAACTGGCGGCTCACTGGTCGTGGCTTGGTGTCTGTACGTAGCAGCCAACAGTTGTGTCAAAACCTTGAAATACTCTTTGTTCTAGATATCAGAAAGTTATCCTTGAAGTTAAGCTAACCCAGAGGTATTGAAATTAATTTCAAGCCGCCGTGGTGGCCCAGTGGTTATGGAGCTCGGCTGCTGACCCGAAAGACGCGGGTTCGATCCCGGCCGCGGCGGTTGAATTTCTCTGGAGGAGAAATTCTAGAGGCCCGTGTACTGTGCGATGTCAGTGCACGTTAAAGAACCCCAGGTGGTCGAAATTTCCGCAGGCCTCCACTACGGCGTCTCTCATAGCCTTAGTCGTTTGGGACGTTAAATCCCATAAACCAACCAACAAACCAACCAAATTAATTTCAAGGAAGACTTCGCCTTCTTAAATAGAACAGCAATTAAGTTTGTGTTTATAACTCAAATTCTTTCGGAAAGAACACATCATTTGTGGAATCTCGAGTGATCAACGCATTCTGAATGTGGTAAGCAGTACTACCACACACTTTATTTAGGCACTCACATTCTAAACACAGGGAAAGAAAAATGCACTTAATGACGACATGGAGTTTTCAGTTCCATCAGTTACACCAGTGTGACTAAGCGGCTTACTTAAGATCGCCACTTGTCACGTGACCTGTTGTCTCTGTTGATGGTGCTTGCCTGGAGGGCTTTGCAAGGAAGAAGAATTGTGTTTCTAGTCGACTTCAGGACCATAACGTGCTCCTTACAGTCGCAGTAATGCGTTCACACAGAGAGCTTAAGGTTAAGGTTCGTCCCTCAGAAAGGCATACTACTTCGAATTAGTTCTGCAAGGAGGTTCTTGAAAAAAGTTATTTAAGGTAGAAATAATGGTTTGGTTTATGGGGGTTTAATGTCCGAAAGCTACTCAAGCTGTCAGAGACGCCGTAGTGAAGGACTTCGGAAATTTTGACCACCTTGGATTCTTTAACGTGCACTGACGTCGCACGGTACATAGGCCACTAGAATTTCTCCTGCATCGCAATTTGTCGCAAGTTAATAAATAAGCGCAAGGTAGCCGACATAAGAAAGTTTACCATGGAGAAAATCGAGCATGCTCTAAGGAATGGAGGTAGCCTAAAATCAGTGAGGAGAAAACTGGGCATAGGTAAAAACCAGATGTATGCGCTAAAAGACAAACAGGGCAATGTCATCAGCAAAATGGATAAGATAGTTGAATTAGCCGAAGAGTTCTACACAAATCTATACAGTAGCGAATCTAATCATCAAGTTACTGAGGGAGGCAGTCGAGCACAGCAATGGGACATCCCGCCAGTAACGAAGGAGGAAGTAAAGAAAGCCTTAGGAGCAATGTAAAGAGGGAAAGCAGCTGGTGGGGATTAGGTAACAACAGATTTGCTGAAGGACGGAGGAGAGATTGTGCTACAAAAACTAGCCACCCTGTATACGCAATGCCTTGTGACCTCGAGAGTACCAGAAGCTTGGAAGAACGCTAACATTATCTTAATTCATAAGAACGGAGACGTCAAGGACTTGAAGAATTACAGACCGATCAGCTTATTGTCCGTTGCCTACAAGGTATTTACTAAGGTAATCGTTAATAGAATCAGGACAACCTTGGTCTTTAGTCAACCAAATGATCAGGCAGGTTTTCGCAAAGGATACTCGACAATAGACCACATTCACACTATCAATCAGGTGATAGAGAAATGCGCAGAATATAACCAACCCCTATATATAGGCTTCATTGATTACGAGAAAGCATTCGACTCAGTGGAAACCTCAGCTGTCATGCAGGCATTGCGGAATCAGGGTGTGGAAGAGTGCTATGTGAAAATATTGGAATATATTTATAACGATTGCACAGCTACTATAGTTCTCCATAAAGTCAGCAATAAAATTCCAATATGGAAAGGTGTCAGGCAGGGAGACACGATCTCGCCAATGCTCTTCACTGCCTGCTTACAGGAGGTATTCCGGGGACTGGAATGGGAAGAGTTGGGGATAAGAGTTAATGGAGAATACCTGAGTAATTTGCGATTCGCTGATGACATTGCCTTGCTAAGCCACTCAGGACAAGAACTGAAAAGCATGATCAATCAGCTAGACAGGCAGAGTAGAACGGTGGGGCTAAGAATTAACATGCAGAAAACCAAAGTAATGTTCAATAGCCTTGCAAGGGAACAGCAGTTCGCAATTGGTAGCGAGGTGCTAGAAGTAGTAAGAGAATATGTCTACTTAGGGCAGGTAGTGACCGCAGATCCGGATCATGAGAGGGAAATAACTAGAAGAATAAGAATGGGGTGGAGCGCGTATGGCAGGTTCTCTCAGGTCATGAATGGTAGCTTACCAATATCCATGAAGAGAAAAGTATATAACAGCTGTATCCTACCGGTACTCACCTATGGGGCAGAAACGTGGAGGCTAACAAAGAGGGTTCAGCTTAAGTTAAGAACAACGCAGCGATCTATGGAAAGGAAAATGATAGGTGTAACGTTAGGAGATCGGAAGAGGGCGGAGTGGGTGAGGGAACAAACGCGGGTTAATGACATCCTAGTTGAAATCAAGAGGAAGAAGTGGGCTTGGGCAGGGCATGCAATGCGAAGGCAAGATAACCGCTGGCCCTTAAGGGTAACGGAGTGGATTCCAAGAGAAAGCAAACGTAGCAGGGGGCGGCAGAATGTTAGGTGGGCGGATGAGATTAAGAAGTTTGCGGGGATACAGTGGCCGCAGCTGGCGAAGGACAGGGTTAATTGGAGAGACATGGGAGAGGCCTTTGTCCTGCAGTGGGTGTAGTCAGGCTGATGATGATGATGATGATGATGATGCAATTTGTCCAGCACGGCCAGAATCGAATCCGAGTCTTTCGAGTGAGCAGCCGAGCGGCATAACCACTGAGCCACCTTGGCGGGCCAAGGTAGAAAAGCTGAATTTCTCCCATCCAAGAGAGTAGCTCATTGTTGACCTTCGATTCCCAACTTTTTCATTGGAGAGGATACAGGATAGGATTGTTCACTTGTAAATCTTTCATTTCACTTATTTGCCCTAAAGGCCTATAACCGGGCATTATATAGGGGGAGGAGAAAAACATCAAATTGCACTTCTGTGCAAGTAAATGAATTTATGATGGAAAACAAGTATTAAAGCTAAGCATCACACATCTGCTGACGAACTCTAAACACCTTACAGAACCTAGTGATATAGCATGCAAAACAGAAATGAACATGCACACATATTTCTTCACCTACAAGCTGCTAATTATAACTAAGTTGAAATAAAACTTTTAAGCGTTTGTAGTGTCGGCAATGTCCTTTGTTAAGCGATTTCATTCATTCACGACTAAGTGTGAAAAAAAAGCGATTGACCTCATGCAGTATGTGTGAAGCACAGTTCAACTTTAAGGTTGTGGTCAATAAAGCGGTAATTCTGAACGTTGGTCCTGTCCACACCTTCGTTTGTCGTTGTCTTTTCGCGCTGCATTCTTAACCATGCTCGCCCGAGTTTGCCGAGGATAGGAGCTAAAGCAGTTAATGCTTTAAAATATTAGAAAAGTGCCGTGTGTGGCCAGGAACGAGGGAACATGGCATCATTCCCACTTCTGAACAACAGTTGTTTGGAGTTGTGCCGCGCTTTCTTTGCTCGACTTGTACGTAATCTGTCTATACAGTTTGTTTATCCCATGTTGGTAGCCGAGGTTCTACTTATATTTCACATTGAAACCTTTTCTTATTTCAGTGCGCTCAGATCCCTAAACGTACCTTTTCTTATCGTGAAGTTCGGTCTTAGAGAATGAGAAGCCTACTGAGGGCCAAAATAACATTTTTGGCAATGGATTGTTCGTGAGCAAATTAATACGCTCCAATTTTGAAACAATGTCTACTCCTTAGAAAATACCGCATAAGGTCTATGCTTTTAACTTTGACTTCACCAAAGAAAACCGTCAAGCCTGCTGGCACCACTGCACGGTCAAATGGTTGCTTAATGCAGCTCGCAACGGCAGCTGTAAGCAGCAGAGTAATGCAATCTAGCTTGCCGTTTTAGGACGCTTGCAGATATTATGAAGCCTTCATTATTACTGTAGTCAGAAATTAAACCAGAAAAAGGTACAGTAGCAGTGTCCTATTCGCAATGGTTTGCGAACTCCCATTAGTGCGTCCTCTACCACACAAAAGCGCAGACGCTGCTAAATCTGTCAGACAAAACGGCCCCATTTAGTGAGACCGGCAATAAACGCAGTAATAGCGCCGTTTAGTAATCATTTTAATTATTAAAGCGAGGAGCCGAAATTATTTTCGAGGAAGAGCAGATAGCTCACACGCACTAGCGCGCATCTGAGCTTAAATCTCTTTTGGGATACCTTCGTAGCTTGAGAAGCTGAGAAACTCTCTGAATGGAACTTGGAGGCTGTAATTTTGAAAGAGCTCCTGAAACTTTGGAGAGGCGTTGCCGACGCCCACCACAACCCAGGAAAATGAATTCAGGGATGTTATAAACGGTAACGACTCGCTAACAACCCGCGCCGCCGCGAGGTTTTTGGCGAGCCGCATCCTGGGGAACTCTAGAAAGCGCTGCGAAATGCGGGCTGTTATATAATCGTTTGCTAACTAGACTCATGAACTGGTAGCGGATGCAATTATGGCTGCGCTAGGAGCTACTTACGCAAGAGGCTATTAACGCCGTTGCGTCTCTTTCCATCCCTGGCTTCCAAGCGCAACTGGAAATTGCTCTGGGCAGTCGCACTGTTACTACTTGCGGAAGCGCCAGACAACAGGCCGTGAAGGACAATTGAAAACAAAACAGAATGACTAAAACATTTCCAGCTTTCACGGAACTGACAAAGCAACTTCATCTGTCGACGACCATTAGTGAAGACTGCATAACTGTAAGGAAATATTGACACCGTCCATTCATCGTCGTCGTTCTACTAGACCCACGAGAGCGCGGAATGCGCGCGCGAGCTGGCCTTAGGAAGAAGCCGAAGTGTCTGGCTGCGAATGCTCCGCTTTTGGGACCGCTACTGACGTCCGCTGCAGTCGCCTACTTTGAAGTGTCCAACCGAGCCGGACGTACCGTACCATCCGTGACATCTGGTGGAGGTGCTGGGTAACGCATTCCATGCCTCGGACTCCCCCAGCAAGCAGGGATTCAAGTCCTCGAGGGTCATCTGCCATCGAGGTGACGCCTGTACACCACGGTAGCCGCCGGCTCCAAGGCCTTCAACCCGAGTTCGGGTTTCTGGAGTCTCGCTCAACACAAGCGGTTCGTTCAGCGCCATCGTCGACGACCGTCCAGCCCGAAATAGGCATGCAGACGACGATTAGTTCACCTTCTGTTGTGCTGCAGCAGCCTCGGGAGCCACCGATCTTCCAAGGTTCTCCAGGCGAAGACCCGGAAGACTGGCTGGAGAAATTTGAACGCGTAGCCCGGTACAACAGATGGGCGGAAGACTCGAAGCTTCAACACGTGTTCTTTTCGCTGGAGGGCGCAGCTCGTACGTGGTTCGAGAACCGGGAGTCGTCCATAACGACATGGAACGTATTTAAAGACCAGTTCCTGAAGGATTTCACTACGGTGATTCGAAGAGAACGGGCCGATCTGCTCCTTCAGTCCCGAACCCAGCTACCAAATGAAAGCATACTGGTATACTTCGAAGAGATGGCAAAGTTATTTCGTCGAGCTGACCCGGACATGACAGAGCAGAAGAAACTCCGGTACCTTATGCGAGGTGTCAAGGAGCAAATCTTTGCCGGACTGGTTCGCAATCCACCGAGCACGGTCGCAGAGTTTCTGTCGGAGGCAACCACCATGGAAAAGACACTCGATATGCGGTTGCGGCAGTACGAGCGTCAGCCTTTGGCCATGACTGCGGTAGCCACGGACATCAGTAACACCCACATGCTTCGCGAAACCGTACGAGCTATCGTTCGCGAGGAGCTCCAGAAGCTGTTCCCGGCTACGCCGCCTGCGCCAACGGTTTCTGCTCTATCCGAGGTTATTCGGGAAGAGGTGCAGCAGGCGCTTACAACACCAGCTCCCTTCCAGCCGTCCACAGCCCCACCGCGAATGACATACGCCGCTGTTGCTCGTCGCGCACAACCGCCGCCGAGTCGTCTTCAGGAAACCCCGGCCTCTTTTCGGCCGCCACCACCTGCTCGTCCTGCTCCATCGTATCCCCGTAAAAGTGACATCTGGCGCACTCCAAACTACCGTCCTCTCTGCTATCACTGCGGTGAGCCGGGTCACCTGTACCGCAACTGCCGGTATCGCCAGATGGGCCTGCCGGGGTTCCCTGCAGATGCACCACGTCCGCAGCCTGGGCAGCGACCCAGAGAAATCAACGATTATCTGGCCGAATCTGCCGGTGGGAGACGCAGGTCGCCATCTCCACGTCGTCGGTCTTACGGTGACTTTCCTCGGGGAAGGTCGCCAAGCCCCCGCCAGGAAAACTAAAAGCAGCAACCTTTGAGGGGGAGGTTGCTCACCGACGAAATGTAACAGACCCTCCTACGCCGCAACTAGGTGGCCACCCGATGCCACGACCGAATGCCGTACAACACCGTGAACCGCCGACTCTACGTGAATGCCACCTGACGTATCGAAATGAAACCGCACCGCACCGCAGCCGTGACCGAACACCGCGCCGTACCTCTCACACGACGTCTACGACAGCAAACCTGAGCATTTCCCTCGACGGAACAGACGTCACTGCACTCGTCGACACAGGGGCGGATTACTCTATCCTCAGTGGAACTTTCGCCGCCACTCTGAAAGAGGTCACCACTCCGTGGATGGGCCCACAGATTCGTACAGCCAGGGGTCACTTAGTTACACCGACCGGGACTTGCACATCAAGAGTAGCAGTTCAAGGCGCAACCTACCTGGCAACGTTCGTTATACTTGAACATTGTTCACGTGACGTCATTCTCGGGATGGATTTCTTGACCGAGAATGGAGCGGTCATCGACCTCCAGTCAAAGGCCGTGTGTTTCTCCACAGAGAATGCAATACACAGAGATCCAGACCATCCGACCGCACTTTGCATCCTGGATGACCACGTCACCATCCCACCTCGTTCGAGTATTATGGTTTCTGTCGGCGCCAAGACTGTGCGGAATTTCGAAGGCGTCGCGGAAGGCAACCAGATCTTGCTTTTTGCCAGGAGCCTTGCTGTCGCCAGAGGAGTCGTTAATCTCGTCGACGGAGAAACAGAAGTGCTGATAACCAATTTCGGTGGTGCACACCAACATCTGAACGTGGGAACCGTTGTGGCTCACGTTGATGCCATCGCCCATGTCAGCAGCACACCCAGTATTTCCACAATGTCGTTTTCGCAACAGCAGAGCCCAGTCACTGGTTTCACGTTCGACGTCAATCCAGCACTCTCCCCGACGCAGCAACAACAAGTTAAAGATCTTCTTCTGCGCTACGGCGACACCTTCTCGGTATCATCGCGTGTTGGACGAACTCACCTAACGAAGCATCGCATTATTACGGACGATAACATGCACCCTCTCCGACAGTCCCCCTACCGAGTGTCTCCCGCTGAACGCGACGCTATTAGCCGCCAAGTGAAAGAAATGCTCCGCGACGACGTAATTCGTCCTTCCCGGAGTCCCTGGGCAGCGCCAGTCGTCCTTGTGAAGAAGAAAGACGGAACATTGCGGTTCTGTGTAGACTACCGTCGCTTAAACAAAATCACCAAAAAGGATGTCTATCCTCTCCCCCGGATCGACGACGCTCTGGATCGCCTTTGTAGCGCGAAATACTTTTCTTCGATGGACCTCAAGTCAGGTTACTGGCAAATTGAGGTCGATGAGCGGGACCGTGAAAAAACAGCTTTTATTACTCCAGATGGCCTGTACGAATTTACGGCCATGCCCTTTGGACTGTGCTCTGCACCGGCAACTTTCCAACGCCTTATGGATATCGTCCTTGCCGATTTAAAATGGCAGACGTGTCTCGTCTATCTTGACGATGTTGTCGTCTTCGCCCCGACTTTCCAGGAGCATCTTCACCACCTCGAATTGGTCCTACAAGCAATAAGGTCTTCTGGACTCACGCTCAAAAATGAGAAATGCCACTTTGCGTATACAGAGCTGAAGTTCTTAGGGCACGTTGTGAATCAAGCCGGTGTTCAGCCTGATCCTGAAAAAACAACCGCTATTGCCCATTTTCCGCCGCCGCAAGACCTGAAAGCTGTCCGCCGTTTTCTTGGATTGTGCGCGTATTACCGTCGCCTCGTGAAAGATTTTGCTCGCATTGCCGAGCCGCTGACGCGCCTAACACGGTCGGACACACCTTTCAGATGGGAAGCAGCGCAAGAAAATGCATTCCGCAGCCTTCAAAGCCTCCTGCAGGCGCCTCCCGTTCTGGCTCACTTCGACGTCAACGCCGACACGGAGCTCCATACTGATGCCAGCAACATCGGCTTAGGTGCTGTCCTGGTCCAGATCCAAGCGGGTCAAGAACGGGTCATCGCTTACGCAAGTCGATGTTTGTCACCAGCCGAATCAAACTATTCCGCTACCGAGAAAGAATGCCTTGCCATTGTATGGGCCACTTCGAAATTCCGCCCGTACCTTTACGGCAAAAATTTTAAGGTGGTGACCGATCATCATGCCTTATGCTGGCTCGCAAGCCTTAAAGACCCGTCCGCTCGCCTCGTCCGATGGAGTCTGCGGCTCCAGGAATACGACATGACTGTCGTGTACAAATCCGGGCGCAAGCACTCTGACGCCGATTGTCTGTCCCGCGCCCCAGTAGATCCTTCTACCGACGCCTGTAATGATGACGACATCTTACTGAGTGCTCTCAGCGCCTCCTGCCTCGCTGACCAACAATGCGCCGACCTCGAACTTCGAGATGTAATGGAATTTCTCAACGGCAGCAACACGACCGCACCACGCGCTTTCAGGCGCGTGTTGCCATCTTTATGCATCCGCAATGGTCTTCTGGTCAAGAAAAATTTCGCTCCAAACAATACGCAATACCTAATCGTCGTACCGGCTAGCCTGCGCAATGAAATCCTCCAGGCCTCCCATGACGAACCCACTTCTGGACATTTGGGCATAGCCTGAACGCTAGCCCGAATCCAAGAGAATTACTACTGGCCTCGCCTCCGTGCTGATGTCACTCACTACGTCAAAACGTGCCGAGCCTGTCAGCGTCGCAAGGTACCGTCAAGCAAACAAGCTGGGTTCTTGATGCCCATTAGACCACCTACAAGGCCCTTCCAACAAATAGGAATGGACATGCTGGGTCCGTTCCCACGTTCGAACTCTGGCAACAAATGGATAATTGTCGCGACGGACTACCTTACCCGCTATGCAGAAACGTCAGCTCTACCCAGCGGCACCGCTTTAGAAGTCGCCAAGTTCTTCGTGCATCAGCTCGTACTCCGCCATGGGGCACCTGAAGTGCTGATCACTGACAGAGGCCCTGCGTTCATGGCTGAGCTGCTGCAGGAGATCTTGGTTTACAGTCATACCGACCACCGCCGAACAACGTCGTACCACCCTCAAACGAACGGGTTGACTGAAAGACTGAACCGAACCCTTTCTGACATGATTTCTATGTACGTCGATATTGAACACAAAACGTGGGACGAAGTGCTTCCTTATGTCACCTTCGCCTACAATACGGCCATGCAAGAAACAACGCAGATGTCCCCATTCCACCTCGTCTACGGTCGTGCAGTGACGACGATGCTCGACGCAATGTTACCACATCTGGACGACTCTAGCCTTCACACTGATACCTACACGTTCCTGGAACGCGCCGAAGCTGCTCGCCAACTGGCCAAAGTTCGAATTCAGGACCAACAACTTCGAGATGCAGATCGCTACAATCGGCGCCGTCATGACGTCCATTATGCGCCCGGCGACAGTGTGTGGGTGTGGTTCCCCATTCGGCGACGAGGACTGAGCGAAAAACTCCTCCATCGCTACTTCGGACCATACCGCGTGGTCAGGTCATTGGGCGACCTCAACTACGAGGTCATTCCCGATGGATTTCGGAAGTCCCGACGGTCTCCGTGCCCTGAAGTGGTTCACGTGGTCCGCCTGAAGCCTTATCACGAGCGGTAGCCTCGCCCACTAGTCCCGTTCATTCCTTCCGACCTCTCCACTCACTCCCAGCATCGGGACGATGCTTCTTTTTGCCCGGGAGTAATGACACCGTCCATTCATCGTCGTCGTTCTACTAGACCCACGAGAGCGCGGAATGCGCGCGCGAGCTGGCCTTAGGAAGAAGCCGAAGTGTCTGGCTGCGAATGCTCCGCTTTTGGGACCGCTACTGACGTCCGCTGCAGTCGCCTACTTTGAAGTGTCCAACCGAGCCGGACGTACCGTACCATCCGTGACAATATCATTAACTGGAAAGGCGTTTCCACGGTAGAAAACAATGAATGCTGCATGAACGTGTTTAGTGACGAGCTACTTTTAGTGCGTACGGCAAATTCTTACCAAAATAATTGTTCCTGCACTGGAAGCCATTCACGCAGCCTCTAGAAATCAACGAAATGTACTCAATCTTTGCAATCCACGCTGCAATGATGAACGCTAAGTGGTGACAGCAGTTGGAAGTAAAATCTTTTCTAAAAATTTTCTCTCCTACAGCACCAGTGATTCCACGGTTAAGTAATTTATAAGGCAACCCAATATATTGTACCCTCTTAACTCATTGGTTACAAATTTTGGGACATTGTAAATAACGTGAAAACGGTATAGCAGATTCCGCTTAACACGGCGGACCATGTGGGGCTAGGACGACAGAATACGAAGTATCCGTTCCCATTGATGATGATGAGTTGTATTAGTTAAAGCTTCTGTTTGATAATCTTCACTATCATCCTTTTCGCGTAGTGGTACTTCATTATCCATCTCAGTTGTAACACCTCTGTAGACCGGCCAAGGCAAAGTTCACGCGGAACACCTGCTTTGAAGGGATTATAGATGTTTGCATAATACGCTATAGCTTATGAAGGCTGAAAGAAATCTTAGCTTAATATGCTAACACTGCCTTCAAATTGCTCAAAGTCCAAACTTGAAAACACGTCCACTACTCTTGGTTTGAAGCACTTTGCGAGAAAATTGCATTTGCAAGAACTTCGTCTCCATATATAACAATCTGTTAACGTACCTCAAAATGAATAAGGGAGGGGAAAACCTCAGGCTGCTTGAGCCAACGTTTCGACGAGAGGACTTGTCTTGCCCAGACGAAGACAAGTCCTCTTGTCGAAACGTTGGCTCAAGCAACCTGAGGTTTTCCCCTCCCTTGTTCATTTTGTGATCGCCAAGGACCATCTACCACACCCTCTCTCTACCATGTTAACGTACCTGTTAGCACCGAATTCCTCAGTGTGTACGTAGCACCGCTGTTTTGGTGCGTAATCCGATTACTTCCCCCTCGCTGTAATCCTTTACGGCGTTCGGCAGGTTGTGATCCAAGAGCAGGCCTTCGTCCCTCGCGCTCGTTGTTTCTGAGCTAGTGCCGTAGTCGGCTGCCGCCGCTCGGTTCGACGGGTTGCGCAATAATAGAAAAGGAAAAGGAGGCTACCTTGAAATACGTGACTTCGCTGCTTTTCCTTCCTATTTTATTTTATTCTATGGATGGCTAAATAACAGCTCCGTCTGAAGAGCCAGTCGGTCACCTGCCTATCGCTCATCGCAGATCACGACTGTTATCAAAAAAGCGCCGGCCACTCACTTCGAGAGAGTGAGCGCAGGAGCGCAATCATGCGAGTTTTTTAAATGTCTTGTGGGTTTCTTTACATGCTGAAAAAAGGACAACGTATGCTAAAGAAAAGAGGACCGCTTGTTTCGTAACGCCCTTTACAACTTAACTAAACGCTATTGAACATAATGAGGATATCGAACGTTCTGCATAAGTAATTTTATGTAATTAAACTAATTAAACTTCATTTTAAAAATACTCTAAGGAGCGTCACGCAGCGGGTAACAATATTTCGTAGATCTCACCAAGCTCTGGCGTGTGCTTTTTTCAATCCTTTGTTCAAGTAATGTGAAACGCCGTGCATATTTTAAAATTTGACTACTAAATGCTCACTAGTACGTCTTTTGTTGTTCATGCACGTTCGGGCAGGAAGAAATGCGGTTGTGGCTTAGAATTTGTGCATGTATTCACCTCCGGCGTGGATACCACTGGGATATCTGTCGATGAAATGTCCTTGCGCAACCAGATGTATTGATTCAGAAGCCGAGGGAACCATCGTTGGCATTTTTCATTTAGTATTTCATGAATCAGGACGAAAGCAGCTGCCGGCTCCGAGAAGGGCTGCCAGCAACGCCTCAAATCACATTTAAATAAATACCCTGCCTGAAAGCACAGGTAACAGAAGAAATTTTCTGTAATTCAGAGGTGCTTTATTGCAGGGAATAAAACGACTGGCCATAACATCTCCCGAGAAAGTGTTTTTGAAACTCTCAGCGCAGGAGAGGTCATGTTTACTCGACTTTTCTCGCCTGGCCTTGTGCGGGGCTCTTAAATCAAATCCTTTTATTGGACTGCCGCAGCAGGTTGTAAATATACCTCGAAGGCTTCCAAAGCGGCATACAATAAGCGAGAGCATTCGTTTCTGATTTTGACCTGTTCGCTCCCCAAGCAAAGGCCTGCAGGTCAGGATTATTTGCCTGTTTGTTTTGTCCTTCGCGTTCCAGTCATGTATGCGCTCGGAATAGGCCTCAAAGCGCGAAGCGGTCTGCTGTAAACAAATATTTTATTCAGCGTTTGTTGTGGCGGAGAGCTGGGTGATTTGTTTAGCTGTTCGTATTGCTCAAGCACCAAGAAGATGACAAGCGCATAGATTAAGAAAGACAGGACCAATTCAGTATTTATGACTAAGCATATTTAAATGCGTAGATATTTTGTTCATTTACAAAAAGTAATTTGTTTATTTGGAGTGCTTGGGGCTGTGCCCACTTCTCCGTGCTAGTCGTTTTCGTGTCGATTCAATGCTTTGTATCACTCCAGAATTGCAGAAAGCTGGCGATAGAGGTGCTTCCGTTTGCGCGCTCCAATAATGGCCAGTGGATGCTTTGACTTCTAAACCCTCATATTTGAAAATTATGGGAGTGATAGGTCAAGCCCTTTTTTTTCACACTTTAGTGCGTTGTTATGTGCGCCTATGCTCCTGTACGCTATCTTAAAACAGCAACGTGAATGTTATATTGTGTCAAAATTCAACTACCTGAGAGACACAGCACCTAGTTATTTGCGAATAAAATTATCAGAGTTTATGTCTCTAGAAACTTCGCATTTCGTCGTCCGCACTGAAAAGAATACTAATCGAGACCAAGTACCCAACTTGGGAGCCTTCTCAGAACGTGGCCTTTCCAGCTCTCCACCCATCACCACAGACCACCCTAAACCAGTCCACCCCGAACGGATCTGTACTATGTGAGGATAGACAGCTCGTTAGAGACATTCGCCACTCCGTAGACATTCACCGCTTCTAATGTATGAGATCCAACTGGGAAAAGTGGGCAGCACTTGGAAGCTGGAGTTTTCGGTCATAGCAAATTAAGACGTGATGGTCTTTAACGAGGAAAATGCCCTTCTCTTTATGGTGCTGTGTAAGTGGATTTTAAGTATATTTAAATAAAGATGGAACTGGTCAAGACAAGCTTAAGTGGAGATGAATATGTGCACGCGTTTGTGTTCAGTGTCGCGTATAAGAAAATAGGACCAAGAAACAAGGAAAAGCAGGAGTGATACAGCGGCCTTAGATATGAAATATTTTCTTCTGCGCTTGATGACAATTGTTTCTCTCGTCTGACAGCAGAAATTGTAAACTCATTTAAATACACAAGATACAAGTTCTCACTGCTTTCAGGACATCAGCCAGTTACTGCGGTTTTGGAACCGTTCGAGTGTGCGTGCGAATGCACACAAACCGAACTCAACGTAACTTCGCACCTTCTCACTTAAGTATTACTTTACCAAAAGGGCAATTCAAATCTTTCGTCTTAAGTTGAGTACGATTAACGGTGCAGCAACCGATCTGACCATGAGGCGAGAGTTCTTTCAGCTCTCAGCTCTAGCAAAGGTGTCTGCGGCATGCTGTAACTGGTGAATTCATTGCAGTTCATTTCATTGTGGTTCAGTCTCCTTTTTATTCTCTATCACTAGCAGTAGGCTCAGGTGATGGGGACAGGGAACCTTCACGAGAGAAGGAAAAAGAATAAATGATGAGAATTCAAGGAAAAAATATAGATAGGACAATGTAGGCACAAAATCAAAAACAACCTTTTTCGTTCAACATTTTTTGGTCATGTTTATCAATTGGAAATTAGTTGTATGATTTTCACCTAGAAAGCCAGTTGATCTGAAAGATTAAAAAAGTACCACCTTATACCGCCATCCGTGGGTCCGAACCCCACCGATGACATTTCGTTGTCTTTTCTTCAACATTTAGACCAGGTGCGTACGTACAAAGAGATTGTGCTACAAACTTCCAATTTGTCAACTCCACCAAGCAATTAAAAGATATACAGCTATGATTCTCTTCATCGCAGTTATTGTTCGCTGCCTTCATAGGTATGTCTGAAAGACTCTTTATCTCCCTAACTTTGTCTGCTTGCAGAGAAAAAAGAGGCGAGGGAAGCATGCTCTCGCAGCGGATGCTCCCCAACTATCGCGCAAGGATCTAAGTGGTGCATAAAAATTTCACTGTACTTTTGAACCGGGTACAGATCAAAAAGAGAAAATTAGTGCGGTAACGATACTTTTTGCTGTATAGGGACGTCCGCAGTACGCAAGGATTGGTGGCCTTTTTATAGAAAAAACGGCGGCAGTTTACTCATGAATGATCTTTCACCCTATGTCCTATGCAGGGACGAAGGTTGATAACTGTACATATACATCAGGTGTTTCCCATAAGCGTCAGTGGCTTCGTGCCGCATAAAAACAGTGCTTTCGTATCGTGAACCGCAGTCCACTGAGGCAATGAAAGATGGCTAAGGCGCCAGATTTTTCTGGCACTTTTACCTGTCGTATTCCACACAGGTCTCGTAACGTGCTGTTGTGTTACTGCGCCGGAGTAGACTCTTTTCTTTGAGAGCAGAATGCGCAAAGCCCGAAGGAATAGCAGATGCAGGTTTGTAGTCGTTTAGTGTGATTCGCATCACTTTGGTGGCTAGTTTCCAATTAAATAAAGTCCATCATACTGCACCGATGTCTAAAGATGCAGCGTGGGCTCTTTCGAATTTAGAAACAGCCATTTTGCCCTCTGTTACGATCACTGAGGGCGCGTTGTGAATGTTCGCTAAAAAAATGTTGAGATGCTCTTGCGATGTGATCCAACAATCTGGGTGAGAATGACTGGCGGCACTGTTCAATATTAAGCTGATGTTCCCATTGCGCCCTTCAATTTTATTTAGCCGTGTGTTTCTTGTGAGGTGAGGCGATGCTTCAGGAGCGGGGACACTTGATGTGGTTGGGTCGAGGCAGCTTCAACACTTTATGAGAATTTGACAATATTCAAGGATTCGAATCTGTATAAGCTATAGGAAAAGCATGCCAAGCTTTTTGCGCTAGCATTTAAAACAGTCGAGTAATCAGTGAATGAATTTTGCGCTTCCCCTCAAAGCATTGTAGAAATGCGGGGAAGTTTAGTGTGACGTCACAGAAGGTATGATTTGAAATTGCCGCTGCCGTCAGCCACACCCTGCGGTGCCTTGTTGGATGATGCCAAACAACGTTTGGCGGGCTTTGCCTTCGGTGCTGTTCTTTTTTTTTTTCTCCAACGCAGGTGTTTATGCGTTGCAAATGTATTTATACCTTCGATAACGTCGTCATGCGTCCCCCCAGTTGGCTTGTGCGCTGCGGAGAAGCTTGAACGCCGTCGAGATTTTCATCGGCGATTACGTCACCATTCCAAATGCTAGCCCAAAAGGACTTCGCCTGCTTCACCTGAAAGTTTCACACATTTAATCTTTTTAAGCTCATCGCTTTCTAAAACCTATGCAGTTACCCTTCAAAGGGCAACTGCACTTCAAAATAATGCACTTCAATCCGCTAGTAGCAGTGGTGGGGTGAAGACGACTCATACACAATGGATCTTTAGCCGAAAAAGGCCATTCAGTTAGGCACTGCTATACTGGTCATTCAGTAAACTTTTCTACCGAGGCATCAAATTCTCTAACTGCGATTTAAACAAAGAGAGTTGCCTATCACCTCATGCAGGAAAAAATTATAGGTTGTAGAAAATTTACCTGAGAAATAAAAAAATAGAACTTTGCAAATTTATCAAACCAGCAACACAAATTTAGGAGAAATCTAAGGTGATCACCAAGCATTAGAGGAAGAAAGAAGTTAGATCGGTTTCAGTTGCAGCGATCTACGCCTTTAGCGTATTTAGACAAGCTTCCTCTTAATCGGCCAGTAAGTTCTACATGCATTTTTTTCCCGCAAGTAATACTGCGCTGTAATTAAACTGATAATAACTTAACCTTGTCCATTGCGTAAGTAGATGTTCCCCGGTTTTTCGACAGGGAAAGCGTGACGACATATTAAGAAAAAATGTAGATTTCAGGCATTTGTGGACACTTGTAGACATTGTAAACATTTGAAGATATTTTTATATTTTAGCGTAAATTTATCTTGTTTTCAATGTCTAACGATAACACATACCTACGAAAAGCAATATGTGCGACCTGGGTCAAACGTTCTCATAACCTAGTGCTTAACTTTAAGCCACATATTAGTGAGGTTATGCTTACCCTAAATCATTAAAATTCTTAGGAGGAGGAGGGGGATTGCTTCCGCTTTTAAAAGTTTTTTAGCAAGGATGTAAGGGCTTCACTATTAAAACAAAACATTGTGGGTCCAGGAGGCATCTAAACTCAGGGTTAAGTCCTAGTTCGTCACAGCCGTATGAATGAGGTGTGAAAGCAACAAGATTTTTTCTTCGGCAAAGTCCTGCCACTTTTCTCGCCATCTCCCCAGCTCCACCATCGTAAAAGAAGCAAACAACAATATTGCGCATATGAAATACAAGCCTAATGCAGGGCAAACTCGCCGCATAGCTCTATCTTTGCATTAGGCCGCACTTCCTCTGGTAGCTAAGGGGCTTACAAACTTTGCACTAAGCTTGAGCAAAGTCTAGAACTAGTTTCCACGGCGACGCCCATAATTCTTTCCACTTGTTTCTGACAGATCAAACTAAGCGGAGACAGCCCACTCCATCAATTTTTTCACTCTCTGCCCAGATTTACTGCGTTGGTGTGGTCATACACAGCGAGCCTGCTAGACGACGGGATTGCCAGGGGGCTTACCAGCTCTTTTTTTTAAGTTTGGTTGATGGATAGGAAATGTTTCACGAAACACTCTTTTGACGTATTGTTTTCCTGGGCTCGAAATTTTTGTTGACTTTGCTTTAAATGTCGCTGTTATTTGTAGTCTATAGCGTTGACGAACGTCGCGTGTTAACTTTATTAATGAGCAAAATTTGAAGGCTGGCAGGCCATCGGTATGGGTGCCTGTTCTTGCATTTTCCCCTGACTCTCAAGTGCAGGCGTTTTGATTTTTAGCATAAAGTGTTGGTCGGGCGTCGAATAACCTATTCATTCCAAGTGTTTCTAGCAGAGCTCTTTAGCTAGGTTATCTCAACGTGCACAATTACCAGCGTGAAAAATAATATAGCGACATTCTGCTTTTAGTATTCACTGATCCATTCTATCACTTGAGTGGCCAGGTCAGATGAGCGGTATTTCATTAAATTAGGTGTTAAAGGATCTTGTGTTAAAGACGTATGCGGCACCCGCGATACCTGACAATGCATTTAGTGAAAAATGAAATATCTTATTCAAAAGAATCCGTTACCCAATGACTAGTGGAGGGCGCATGTGAAAGTGTTTTAGAATATGCCAACACAAGCGCACAATTGTGTAATGAAGGAGGATTTACTTGTAAACAAGCTTTTTTTTTTCAGAAGAAAATTAACCGTTTGAGAAGTGAAGAAAGAGAAACAAGAGATGCCTGTTATTCTCTATTATGCAATATGTGCAGCCTTTGTGAAATGTTTAGAACCAAAGAGGTATGCTACATAGTGTCTGGCCAAGCCATGCACTCGTTTTGCATCAACAGCGCTCACACATGATGCAGGTGCTCGAATCTACAAGGCTTAGTTGTAAACTCCCTGATCCCTAACCTTTGAGAAAAGCTGTACTTCTCGTCTTTTAGCTTCTTTATTCTGTGCTGGAAGTTATCCGGAAAATTTGAAGGCTGCTATAATGCTACCGCCAATGCGCGTGCATTACTTTTATTTTTTTTTATTTTCTTGCTTGAAGTTTCTTTTCGCACGAAAGTGTTGTAGTTACCTACGAAGCACAGTGGATCAAAAATATGAACATTTTTCTCGCTGCCTGACTAGTGACCATGCTTCCTCCCTGTCAACATATGACCGTCAAGAAGAACAATGTTGCGAATAAGGTTAAGGTTACGCTCAGTGAAAAACCAATTGGTGGTCAGGCGTGTCTCAGAGATATTTCGGCGATAATTTACAAACACCCTTTCAAGAGTGAACGGAAGCACGTTCTGGTACAATATAGTGTTAACAAAATTTCAAAACTCTTTCGTAGTCTTAGGCTGTTCACTGCTAGGGAAACTCATTTATATACATCTACATGTGCCCTAAACTGGTGTGTTGCGGCTGGTCGCCACAAACTCAGTGGCCCCGCCGCGGTGGCTCAGTGGTTACGGTGCTCGACTGCTGGCCCAAAGACTCGGGTTCGATCCCGGCCGCGGCGTCTGAATTTCTTTGGAGGCGAAATTCTAGAGGCCCGTGTACTGTGCGATGTCAGTGCACGTTAAAGAACCCCAGGTGGTCGGAATTTCCGGAGCCCTCCACTACGGCGTCTCTCATAGCCTGAGTTCCCTTGGGACGTTAGACCCCAATAAACCAACCAACCAACTTCGCCACTTCCCCACATTTGGTGCCTCAAGAAGAGCGCTGACGCTGACGCCCCAAATATTCACACTCTATGAAAGATCAATGTCCCGTGCTCAAAGCGCAAAATTACCGGATAAAGCGATTCATAGGCGATCATGTCTCATAAACGAACCGTCCTGCTGGGAGAAAATAAGCGGATAGTTCTACATCGATCTGAAAGTGTTTAGGTTCATTTATATGCTTACATGACTCAGTTCTGAATGGCTCATTTCGGATAATTTCGTCTGCTGAGAAAACCATTTTCGCCCTTAATCTCCCTTTTTCTTAGATTCTTTTTAAGAACTTTGAATACAGAAAAAAAAAGAGGATATCTGTTCGTTGCTTTAGCAGTCTACATGGCAAAAAGAGATGTGCGAATAAATAAGCCAGACCACTTTTGCATCCAAAATTTCTTCCCGATGAAAAACCGTCGCACTTCATGTTAGGTTGATTTCATTTTTCTACGAAAAAATTTGTGCATCTATTGATATTTCTTCGCTCAAGACTTGACGAAGACGTCCTTGAACTCAACGCCTAATGCCAAACAAAGGTTTTCATTTTGAGCCTTCAGGCAGTTTGCTCGGCTTCATTTCCCAGTAAGCCCATATTTCGCCGAGAAATTTTCAAACGTGTAATTAATGAAATCCTGTTCACAAGTTATAGAAAGTGAGGACGGAAGCAAAGGAGATGATTTGGTCAGTCCTGCCTCTATTATTACGACAAAATGTCTGTCACGATTTTGAATTTTTTATGATTACCTTTGTGTGAATCCTTCAAAGTTCTACAAAGATTGTCAGTCCGGGTAACGTCAAAAAAATTTGTTAGAGCTTGTCCTTGTATCAAATATTGCCTCAGTACGAGCAGTGTACCAATTTAATGAAGGCTAGTCTTCAGCTGAAATTGCGTTTTATCGGATTCGGGCTCCTTATTTTTCCATCGAAAACAAAAATTTTCTGCCTTAAGAGTATATTCAGACCAAGAATAACATCTTACTAGATTTTAGCGCAAAATTCCTCCAATTAATTTTTTTTCAGAGATGTGGAAAAATTTCGCGCAAAGCGCAATCAGCGCGCAGTGCTGATTAAGGTGAGGGGTAGGTCTTGTCCCATCAAGAAACTATCGAAGTCTTGTTTTAGATAACAAGGGGTTAAAATTGCATTCATTATTTCAACACTGCATATGTTTTAAACTAGTGCACAAGGGGCATTAATCGGCAACAGTACAGAGTCCCCGATACCGAGATTTTCAAAGGCAATGCACTCCGACGCCACAGCAACATACCTCTCGTGTGTCTTTAAATGCAAAATTCTCTAATCACAACGTTCATCTAGCTTCACGTTCAACTTTTCAATTGTTGTGTGAAGTATTGTGCCACGACAGCAAGTTGATAGTGTTTTCTGTCTGGAAATGAAGCGAACATTATGGGAATAATTCGCGAAAACCTGACAGGAGACACTTCCAACTCGTCGAGCAGGTTGCAGGAAACAGGTGTTGACGACAGAGAAACGAGTTACCGCCTTCTAAGGGATTTACCATTGCTTGAGAAGCATTAATCCTCCTATCCCACTCGAAGTGTAGCTTTTCCTGTTTTTTTTCTCCACAAGGAAGAAAAAATAGACCGTAGCTGCACTTTCTATACAGTGGATACGCATACAAAACGGGCTGACCTATACGGCCTGCATATACCGAAAAGCATTGAGGAGCAGTGGATAAGACTTTTTTGGATGCAAATTGAAGAAAAATAACCTTTTTTCTGCGTTGCGTCGATAGCAAGTGAACTGATATTCTTTAAGTGAATATAGCGCACATGTCGCCGCATGATGATATGCTCCGACCTCCGACCTCCGATGTGTGACCACGCAGAAAACCACATTTTTTCCGTACGCTCGCATCCGTTAGTTACTCTCCGCGACTGTGCATAGGGGTGACAGACGCTCTGAAAACTGACTCAAAATGTATAACTGGAAATAAATTCTCCTGAACGTGTACATTACGCGCAAAGGATCTTATACATGATACTATGGTCATTCGCTCTGTTGCACACTGGTTGTTATCGCCAAACATTGCGCGCATGTCGACTGTTCTCTGCTGTTGGAAACAGTAGCTTGTTGTAAGATCTAGTTATACCCGTACAAGTTTAAGCTGTTAGCCGAACGAAAATAATAGAATTGAAAATTTTGAAATACTTTCTTTCGCGGTGGGGCGGAGCAACATACTAGACATTGCTACAGTGCAGTACTTATATTTTTTCTCAAGTTTTCATAGCATAAAAATATTTTCAAAAACCAGTACCGAGATGCGTTTAGGTGCTCTATCTATATTTTTATCCTTGTGTATCCAGAAAAGCTTATAGGTTGCAAAAAAATAATCCCACTGAAATTACTCCTGCAGTGGTCGAGCTTTAAAAGATTCTATGGCCGCCATCTTATGCACAATTCAATCCGCATAATGCTGCCTAACACAAGTGAAAACTCCCTACATTTTCTGGTTTCCATCCTAAGCACTCTTCCCTTTTTAACCACTGCCTTTGAGGAAGGGATTAGTTTTGAGTTGCGTTATTTATTCAGGAGCTGTAATGCAGGCTGAAAGACTCTCTCAGAGCAACGAATCTTCATTCTATAAAATTGAATACATCCCTACAGCGCTCCCCGACTCTCTGGTTAAAGCAAAACTAATCTCTAGAGACACTATCCAGGAGACGTTTATATTCCGAGCTTCACGTCGGACGTAACACGGTATGGTAACCTAGCCACGAGCTTATATTTACATTGCGACGTAAGAGAGAAACGACGCCAAACTTTTCTGCCCTTAAGCACACCCCTGCGCGTACTCCGAAAGGTTTTTGAGATGCTAATGGAGTCTACAGAGTGCTTTTGATCTATAGCTCCATTTTTAGAATTACGAGAATGGCGCTGTTCGAACGGAGATTTATTTGCAAGCTGCCTCTTCGGTGAAATAGTAATTAGTAACTGTGCTTTATCGCTAGGTCACTTTCACTACAGTGTTTTATACACTGATGATGAAGTTGGACGTGTTTAGAGAAGGTGTGTTAGAGAAGACGCCTTTTTTTATAGAAACGTTCGGTATGAATTTAAAAAAATGCAGTCTATAACACAATGCGCAAATAACGGCTGGTTGCGAGCGTAGTTGCTGGAACTGAGCGCTCTTCACGACGCGAACTATCGATTGTGTTGAGATCTTACCTTCAATGAGGGTTAAGAGTATGAATAAATAAAAAAATAAAAAAATAAATAAAAAAACTTGCTAGACATTCTAACGCTGGACATATTAGGACCTCAAGAAACTTCAAAAATTTTTGTTGCAGCTACAACTAGGGAAATATTAGTTCTACTAGTTCAATATTTTTCTTATATTGCGCCGATAAGAATGGCGGCTCTGGTATATTTCAGAACGCGATGATGGCAAGTGCTCAAGTTTAGAAAGTCTTGTCTCTTGTGAATCCCTGATTTTCTTGCTTTGGTCCTCTGTTTGTTCACTTGTGTTTGCAAATATCTTTGTGCACCTTTTCTGTGGGCGTTTGGGCCTAATAGAAACGTGCCACTTTGTTCTCCTTTCTAAATTTCTCTGCCTTTTACTGACACTGGGCTTACGGCATTTTTAATTGTCGCTTTTAACTTTGATTGGAAAGTCGCTCCTTTTTTTCCCGTCGTTTCGACATATATCTCCAAAAGGTCTCATCAAGCGAAAAAAACAAGCGCCGGCTATAGGCCAACCGAAAAATAACAAGGAAATACAAACATTAGTGTAGGGGTTCTTGGCGATGACAGAATTCCATCCATACCCAACGAGTCTTCGGCAGAGCTGTAATCCTTTCTTGATGTGCTTTCTTCCCTTCTGGAATGAAGCACAACTGCTAAATAGGGCTGTAGTAGTCTCTTCACTGCAGCTGGAGAGCAAACAGCTGATGACGTTGTAGTCATGATAGCAAACAACGCCTGCTTTGTTCGACTTTAAAAATTCATAGCTTTTTTTTCTCTTATGCCGTTTAAACAAAACCTGTATTTGCGAGCATTTGGATCATACTTGACTATATTTATGTGCTTGCTTGCGTGCGTGCGTGTGTGTGTGTGTGTCCGTGTGTGCCTGTGTGCCTGTGTGCCTGTGCGCCTGTGTGCCTGTGCGCCTGTGTGCCTGTGAGCCTGTGTGCCTGTGTGCCTGTGCGCCTTTGTGCCTGTGCGCCTGTGTGCCTGTGTGCCTGTGTGCCTGTGTGCCTGTGTGCCTGTGTGCCTGTGTGCCGTGCGCCTGTGTGCCTGTGCGCCTGTGTGCCTGTGCGCGTGTGTGTGCGCGTGTGTGTGCGCGTGTGTGTGCGCGTGTGTGTGCGCATGCGCGTGCGTGTGCGCGCGCGTGTGTGTGTGTGTGTGTGTGTGTGTGTGCGTGCGTGCGTGTCTGTGTGTGCGTGTGTGCGTGTGCCTGTGCGTGCGCGTGCATGCGCGTGCGTGCGTGCGCGCGCGAGCGCGAAATTGAGAAACGCTTCATTTATATATATATATATATATATATATATATATTAGGTTTATTGGGGTTTAACGTCCGAAAGCAACTCAGGTTATGAGAGATGCCGTAGTGAAGGACTCCGGAAATTTCTACCACCGGGGTTCTTTAACCTGCACTGACATCGCACAATACATGGGCCTCTAAAATTTCACCGCCATCGAAATTCGGCCGCCGCGGCCGGGATCGAACCCGCGTCTTTCGGACCAGTAGCCGAGCGCCCTAACTACTGAGCCACCGCGGCGGGGCCTATACATTGCGACAACAGGTTAAGATGTTTCAGTGAAATTTTTGGTTTCTGTGCTTTTGTTTACTTTTTTCTTTCACACTTTTATGTAACTCCTATTTTACTTACTCTATAGTGCCGTCTTTGCGTGCATGCATATCTGGTCATTCTAAAATATTCCGTTGCAGGTTTAGTTCGACGATCGATCACCGCGGGCTGAACTTACGAAGTCGTAATTGCACAATCAAAGCTAACCTGATACTTCCATAAAAATAAACAGGCTAGCGCTCTTTGTGAATAAGTTATTTGCAAAGTAGCTGCATTAAAAATCCGATTGAATAACTTAAGAGCTGAAGTTTACGCTGCCTCCTGCGATGAATCGAATAATATAGTGTATTATTTTAAACACTCCGTTTGATGTTGACTGGTTCCGACTAGGGATATTGATTTTCTTCGCTCATTGAATTATGCGGATTGGGGTTGTTTATCTAAAACTTGAAGTCGTCGCACTGCATATATTTGCGTTGCGTTTACTGAATATTCATCACTTCAAGTGCAAAGTAGGCCGCTGTCTGTGAATAGGCTAATTTTCACGTTATTCCTGCTTCATGTTTCTTTGCTAGTCCGCAGGAATAACATGCTTACATGCTCTATTTCTTTTAACCAGGGCAACATAACACTTGCAACCGATTGTAAGTACCATTGTAAGCACAGAAAATTTTTCTCTTCCCCCGTATCATAAAGACCATTGAGGCTGCTACGTAGTATGTTTGTAAGGCAGGTGAGCACGCGCAACAGAACCAAGCAAGGAAAACCCAATCGAAATTGTGATGCAAGTGTCTGACCGAATTACGAGTTTTCTTAGGAAAAGTGTGCGAGAGAAAAGGTATTTGTGCCGAGGAAGCAGACATTCTGCTTTGAATGCCTTTTGGCATATTCACATACCAGCTTTGGTGGCTCATTAGCCGTTGAATTCGGTTACATAGCACAACAGCCTGGGGTCGATCAGAATACGAGAGAACTCCCTTTGATCTGGTTATTAAAAAAGAAAATTACCGACAGCACTTAAGCGTACTTACGTGCTCTGAACGCGGAAACAGTTTCAATTACGGTTGAAATTTTCTCTTCCTCTCTAATTAAACACTTGATAGTTATCATAAAGTCCTAAGACAACGCATATATAAGGTTCAACTTTGTTCGACAAGAAGCAACGCTGTTTTCTCTCCTTACAAGCTGCGTGTTCGCCTCGTAGTATTAAAGTTCTGCCCTGGGTCCAATTCCCTGCACATTCGGAAATAAATGTTTTCTTCTCTGATACGACAATGCCGTCATCTGAGATTTTTGATACCACTGCTGCTGCGGAACACAAACACAGGATTTCCTGGTATATGAGGTATAGAAATCTTTCGCACTAAAGGAGCGCATATCACCATTGATCACTGGTGGGATGTCGCACGACTCGCAACGAACTCCGTCTTGAGCTCGCCTAAGAAAAGAAGCTCGACTAGACTTCAGCACGTGAATCTGTATAAGCCGAAGGTGTGCCAGTATTGAAAATTCTTGAATCGCGAATCGAATATTCTTCTCTATAACATTCGCTGGACGAATCAAGGTGTGTGCATCTTCGAAGACATTCGAGCGAACGGAATCCACTCACTAATTTTTAAATATTTTTGAAAGAATCAGCCTGAACCTCTCATACAGCGCGCCGTAGTTATTTTTTTTTCCAGCAGTATTCAAATATAAGGCCCTCTCCGGAGAAGCAGAGAATGCTGCAGCAGTCAGGTCGTGCTGGAAGGGAGGTGGTCAAATTGGGTGGCGGCGTTCAAATGCTCATGCATATCGCCACAGACATATTCTTGAAGGACTATGATATGATCTTCATGACCTGGCCACACCAGGAGGTTCAGCCAAGTTTAGCAAACCATTACTTCGTACCCGATACCGCAGTCCGTGGCTGGAGCTCTACTTGATCCTACCAACTAATATTGGGCGCTTCATTTCTGCCTGTTTTCGTTAGCGGAAAATGGTAATATTTTTATTCGTATAACAGCATGGTCGTGAGGATTAAATACTGATTAAGTACTAGTACTGACAGCTGGTGTGTTTCGTATCTTAATAGCTAAAGCTTCAACGGCTTTTTTTGTGCAAACCATTTCTGCATCAGAACAGATTTAAGGCGGATCACCGACCTTATTCCACTGAACGCTTGCCTTAAACCGAATACAGCCTGGGTACACCTAGTGTTAACTCCACAGAGGCAAGTAGGTCGTTGTGAATGTAGCAGTGTCAGTTCGTGTTGGTAAGCGAAGTGATGCTTTGTGTTGCGGTTAATGCCAAAATGACGATGTGAAGGCGAATATAACGGTCACGGGACAAACAGTGCTTAAAAAAAAATAAAGGAACAGAAACAAAGAATAAGCACGAGCGTAGAGAAATAGAGAGAGAGAGAGAGAGAGAGAGACGCCGGAAGGTTAACCAAACTGGAGTCCCGGTTACATATACCATTCATTGAAGGAAATGATCCTTGGGACTCGCTAGCGAACTCACTAGCTGTTCCTCATTCAAGCGTGACACCCACAGCTAAGAGAACATTGCTTTGCAGGCTTTGAAAGGCACCGATAACTCTCTTAAAAGGGCGAAACTGTTCAACTACTGTTTTGTCCAAGTGCTGAAAGGACACTATGCCTTACTTTGTGTACTCCATGAGCACATCTTAGCTGTCCTAAGCTATGCTACTAACGGCCAGTCGTTAGTAACCGTTGCTAGTGGCTAGGTTACTGTTTTGTTGATGCGTGTTGTGATTGAAGTATTCGACTCGCAAGGATAAACAGGTTAAAAGAGAGGAAACATGATCACCGAACAATATAGTATCGTGACAATATAGTATATATACTTAAGGTATTGATTCAAATCGGATGCACTTGCTCAGGAATAGTGATGCAAATAAATAAGCTTTGCCAATGAAAACTATGCGCCATTTTCATGCACTTTTTTCTAAAGTGCGATAAATTTCCTTCTACCGGAATTAAAATACATCTCAGCACGACGTTACAAAGAAGTCTTCTCAGGATGCAAGTTTTAAAACTTGACCACCTGAGAGGTTGCCTTTGCTTCTGACCGTTAGTAAGCGATAATGGAGCCGACCGCATGAAATAAAATTAAATCAAATTTAAATTTACTGTGGGAAAAAGCCTGCGAATAGTGTTGATTAGGCCCTGAGCAATTGTATATGTGTCACAGAGTTTGTCACTAGAAATGACGATACGAGAGTTGTCTAGATTGCATTTTTTGTCATAGTTGCATCAGATTTCGGATACCCTGGTTCCATCAGTAAAATTGGCGCTAATTTCGTGCCTCCACTACTGAAAACTTCTTAGTAGCCAACTTCCCAAAGCAGGCTTCATTTGCTGCCTTTATGCAGTTTGGTCCGTTGTTGTGATGAGAACTGAAATACTGGCTTTGTTGTCATTCTCATTATTCTGACTCAGCCATTAGTTCTTGCAACGCGAAGGTCAAGTGCCGCAACCCATAATTTACAAGCAGGACTACGTCTAGCTTATCTTTCTATGACTATAAGCCGCTTGTTCGGCAAAATAAGCCACTGAATAGCAAAGCAACATTTACATAACGCTTTAAAATGAATTTTTTAATATTCAGTTCAAGCGCTACCTTGCGTCGAATTCAGTCAGAAGTGCACCGTGTTTCATTAATAATTAAATATTTCTGTCCAAATTTCAGCAATGATTGCGCCCTTCAGCTCTTCGCTATGTTGAAGTCATCTTAGTACCGGAATCACTGCTTTCCCTGCCCACTAGAAAGCATGAAACTTGGTGCGAAGGACATAATCCCTATGGCGGACCCTATTCCTTGCTGTTTAACTGCTTGCCTTCAGGTATTGCTTGTATTCTGTAAGAAAGAGGGACCGATATCCTTTTGCGCTGGTTGTGTAAAAGTAATCAGCAAGCAATCAACCACGCACCTGAACCCCTTGGCTAAATATTTTCTGAGAACTTTGGGCTAATAGTTTTCCTTCTAATCTTTGAACATAACTGCTCCAACGAGGGCTTTTGTTGATGGGAAAAGTATAAAAGAGAAGCGTGCTTCGCCAGATGCCAACAGACACACCACAAATGGATTTCATGATTCAGCTTTTCACAAATTTATACAATGTTTTGGGCCACCAAGTTGAAGCACTTTTGAATTAATTGTGGGCGAAAAATAATTCAAATATAGAAGGATAACTTG